>NC_083401.1:60887037-61190298 GCF_020745735.1 Hemiscyllium ocellatum | reverse complement strand
CTTTGGAAACAATGAAAAAATGAAAGCAGGAACCAATGGAAACACTGCAGAAATAGATCTACAACAAACTGCATTCTAACATTTATTTTCATTTATCAAGTTAGTCTTGTTACCGTTTCTCCAGGCAAGGGTCTAAGCTTTCCTTCTGCTGCATTCGCTTTGGCTTCCTGCAGATCTTTCTCCAGTGTTCTGATTTGATTCAGGGCAGAGTCTATTTCCAGTGGACCACAGGCATCTTGCGCCTATATGGAGAAAGAGTTTTTCTAATGATAAAGTAATTTAATGTCATATTCTACATAGTCAATCGCCATTCATCGATTTTAAAAGAATGTAAATACAAGCCATCCACCAAACTATATTAAATATATTGAAGACACTGTCCATTTCATAACACCCTCGATAAAACAATCTCCTGAAATAACTCAATCACACTCTTCAACTTTAACATTTATAGGAGGTAACCTGTATATCAAGGTGATAGATTTTTATTATTTAACTCAAGTATTTTAACCAAAAAACATGAAAAGCAGGCAGACAAAGATATGTTCTGACATTAGAAGTTACTTAACTTAGTCACAACAAACTTCCTGTTTATCCATGCATATTCGTCATACACACACACGTACGAACTAAGTAGTCAGTTTGCTTTTCCACAGATTTTTGTTCGACTCATGACCCTAAATTTTAACCATGAAAGTAGAGTAAAACATTCTCAACTACACGGTTAAGTTGATGAAGCTTACTCTCCTGTTGTTGTTAATTGTAACCTTAACACTCACACAGGTCATCAATATTTTACTCACCTTCTGTGCGGCTGCTCGCAACTCTTGTAAAGTGTTTGCCAGGTTCTTGGCACATTGGCTCAGTTGCATGGCTGAGGCCTGGTCCCCAATGGTAGGAACTGTAGCTCGGGCAGCAGCAACCATTTTAGTTCCAGGCTGTGAGACAAGCAAGCAAGCAGTGAAAAGTTATACGTGGAATTCTAATCATTCTAGAAGGATAGAGGGGGTACAAAATGATTTACAAGAGATGAGAAATTATGCCGTTAAGGATGAACATGCTATTGAAATGATAAAGCTGATCTAATAGAGGATTTTTTTAAATAATGCATGCTTTGATAGAGTAAACAAAGAGCAACTGCTTTTATTTGTGAGGAAGAAATTACTAGACTCAGATGGAACATAAACGTTCCATGGAGAAATTGAACTGAGAGTTGGACATGAATCCCGGGAAATCCCAAATTTGTAAGCTACAGTTGATGTATTGTAAAATCAGAGTATTCACTGTCATATTTTAATTATTATAGTTAACTGTACTTAATCCTGTTGTTGAGACACTTTGGTTAGAAGTAGCAGTCAAGTAAAATATTGGAAAATTATGGCATGGATTTTCATTGACCAAATGTTTAAACAAACAAAATGTTCAAAAGGCAAACTTTACAGAACTAACTCCTATCTCTTTTGATTTTAAGAGTGTAAAAACCATCTTGAGACATTTACCATTTATCAATTTGGTCAAATTTGAAAGAGCCAAATGAAAAGAGAGAAAAAACAATATAATGCCTTGATTCCTATACAAGGCAGCCCAGATCACTAACTGAGTAGCAATTACTAGATTCTACTTGCGTACCCTAGAGAACATCCCAAGGAGATCATGCTTCTAGCTAGGGCATTGTGGTAATGCTGATGCATTTTGATGCTACTGTGCAGCCATTAGCATGTCCTGTCTTTATTATACTGAATAAAATATAACTACTGTCACTAAAATGGTTATTAAGAAAGTACACTAATAGCATAGTTAAGGCAGCATAGCGAACACTTGCCTTTATCAGTTAAAGCATAGATTATAAGAACAGCGAGGATATATTGGAGTTGCAAAGGACCTTGGTGAGGCCATAGGTGGAGTACTGTGTGTAGTCCTGATCACCACTATATAGAAAGGATGTGATTGCACCAGGTGGGTGCATAGATGATTCACCAGGAAGTTGCATGGGATGGAACATCTTAGTTATGAAGAAAGCTTAGATAAGCCCAGGTTGGTTTCATGGAGGTGGAGAAGGTTGAGAGTGAACATGAAGATTAAGAGGGGCATGAACAGGGTGGATAGAAGGCAGCTGTTCCCTTTAATTGAAGAGTTAGTAATATGGAGACATAATTTTAAAATAAGGCAGGAGGTTTAGAGGGGTCTTGAGGTAAAGGGTTTTCACCCAGAGGGTGATAGGTTTCAGGAATGCATTGTAGTTGAGGTGGGTAACCTCACAACCTTTAAAAAGGTACTTGATGAGCACTTGAAGTTTCATAACATTCAAGGCTATAGCCTAGTGGGGGAAAGTGAGACTAGTGTAGATTTAGTATATTTTTGGCAGTACAGATCTGATGACCCGAACAGCCTCTTCTGTATTCTATAGTTCTAACAAATATCACCAAATATTTTCAGAACTTAAGAGTGAAGGGTTTAATGCATCAGTCCTTAATGATAACAACTGCACTGCCTACGTAATTACTTTACTGTTTGTTTATATTTTACGATAAACAATACAGACTAATTTTTATAGTGATTATAAGCCCTGGTAGGTATCTATACCAAACTACCTGCGTGGATTGAAAAGCCAAAAACCTTTTACAGAATATAGTTGACAACCTGTACTTAGCACAAGAGTGGAGTAGTATCAAAATGGTTACATTTGAGTCCTTGTGGAATGTCAAGGTATTTCATTATAAGCTTTAGTTCCTCCATCTCCAATGCTAAAACATTTCTTTTTAATCTTAAAACGTTTGTCTTCCCTTTGAAGGTCTCCTGGCAATTTTAATAGCAAGATTTCTTTCATCCAATAATAAAAACAGAAAGCACTGGAAAGACTCAGCAGGTCTGACAATATCTCTAGAGAGAAAATCAGAGTTAATGTTTCAAGTCTAGCACTATTTTAATTCAGAAACAAAAGGGTCAGGAAGGTGGTAGCTTTATCCATTACTTCAGTTCAATTTTAACTGCTGGAAACAGATGCGTGATGCACTGTTAGTCTGAAAGCCAGACATTTTAAATTACTGGGAAGATCAATATGACTGAGGAATTGATACAAACAAATGCAGTACAGAAATAAAAAACAAAAAAAAACAGATGTAGAGAATATATGCTCTTTGTGCATTAATTTCTATAGGACATTGAATTTTACATTCATGGATTGAAACAAAGAGGCTTTACTTCTGTATAGTGGTCAGTACTAATAATCAAAATTGTAGAGTTTGAGTAGCCCAAACTCCAAGATTGGTTTATATTTTACAAGAACAGACTAGCTACTTTATATGGCCTAAAGGAAACAGTCAACACCTTCAGGCTCATGATTCTCATCAAACAGCTGACATTTAAACAGGTCTCATAAACAGAACAAGGGTTTATATGCTTGCACCATCTGTGTTTGAAGTCTATTCACATTACCTGCAGGAAGTTCTGGCTTGCACTTATAAGAGCCAGCTGAGCACTGGGACTGTCTGGTTGTGACTGGCTGCCACGAACACCTTGGACCAGCAGTGGGATCTGCTCAGCAACACTCTGTAAAATACAAAACCCACATTTCAATTTTAAAACATCAAGCAGCGTTAAACATTACATTTCAGAATGATCCTGCTGCATAACGCACTGATCTCAACAATGTGTCTTTCATATTGAAAAATATCCTGAAGTCTTTCAGAAGTAAAATGAGAAAACAAATATCTACAAAGAACCAAAAGATGATATCAGGCAGAAGGCTAGAAGTGTCATTGAATAATCAGTTTTAAGAAGCTTTTAAAAAGGAAAGAGAGATGGAGTAATTTAAGAAGGAATTCTACAACTTAGAACCTAACTCGCCAAAGGCCTGGCCAACAATGCTGGGATGAGGATGTTAGGACATGCAGAGTTCTGTGTCTTTTAGGGTGAGACAAGACCTGGAGACAGAAAGTATTGTGAACATTATTAACTAACAGAATTGGATGTTAGCAGTCAATGCAGGTCAGCAAGTACAGAGTGGTGGAAGAACAGGAGACAGAAGCAACATCAAGAAAGATACTGAGTGTGAAGACAAATTTCATTTTCTGATGTTGCTGCCAAGATCGAGGCCTCAGGATAGATTCTTGGGTGACTTTTGTGTTAATACACTGAGGCAGGAGTAAGGCTCTGGCTATGATGCCATTACAGTAAAATCAAACATGCAGTTTCACAGTGCTCAATATGGAGAAGACGTTAAAGAAAGATAGTGCAATCCATGGGCAAGTGGTTAGGGTTAGGGAGGCTGCAGATAGAGAAAGAAGGGACAGAATGTACTATCGTCAGACTTGCAAAAAATGTATTTAGCGACGTTCTTTCCAGCTGTTTTCATACTATGGTGGGGGTGAAAACAAGAGTTGTGGGAAAGGATAAGCACATGCAAAGACAACAAACACATGTAAGTATCCCATAGAATCTACACGTAGTCTATTCCATCATTTAAATGTTTATAAAATAAGAGTAATAATTACACTTGTAGAGAAGAATAAAACAATCTTTTAATTTAAGATCATAATCAAGCAATCAGATAGGTGATTTAGAAGTAACCTCTTTACCCAGAGACCAGTGAGAGTTTGGAACTCACCACCGCATTGAGTGCTTTGAGGTGTGATGTATTCAAGGGGAATCTGGGGGGGGGGGGGGGGGGGGGGGAGGAGGACAAAGACGAGGAGGAGGAGGAACAGTCACCTGCACTTGTATAGCACCAAACTAATAAAATTCCCAGAGATGTTTCAGAGGTATTGGAAAACAAAGAATAAGGGTATAAAACAAAGAACTATGGATGCTGGAAATCTGAAACAAAAACAGCACCTAATGGAGGAACTCAGCAGGTCTGACAACATCCTTGGAGAGAAAACAGTTAATGCTTTAAGTCCAGTGACCAGTTCTGAAGAAGGGTCAGGTTTTGAGAGCACCTATTAGGCAAAATGTGATTTGTACTTTGGTATCAGTCTTCACCTGAACCATGCTGGGACCAATGTTCTGATGAGTCATATAACTTGGCTAATACAGAGGGGTTCAACAAAATAGTGGGGGTAAGTGATCCAATGTAGGAAGGTGTGATTAATTGAAGTGAGAGAAGACAACAATAGACCAAGGTAGCAATAAAAGTAATGATGATCAGAGTCTATTGGGAAGGGACAGCGCATTCAACTTTAAAAATGTGAAATCTGTCATAAGGCAGAATGTTGTAATGTATTATTAAGCAGCGCACTTAGAAAATCTCAAGGCAATCAGGCAGAGTCAACACAAATCGTGTTTGACTGTTAGAGCTCTGACAGGAAGAAATAAACAGCATGTATAATCTGTAGGTATAGTGTATTTGGATTGTCAAAAGACACTTCATAATGTGTCAACATCAAAGGTCACTACACAAAATAAGAGTTCAGAGTTTAGGGAGTAACATAAAAGCATGGATAAGAGATTGGTTCACTAACAGGAAGGAGAGAGAAAAGAAGAAATGGATCATTTTTACAGTGTGGACAAGTCCCTATATAGGAATACTGTAGCTTCCAATAAGTGTAAATGACGGCGGGGGGTGAGGGTGGTGGTGGTGGTGGTGGTGGTGGATGAGAGCAGAGAGAGAGTCAGAGACGGACAGACAGACAGAGACAGAGACAGAGAGAGAGAGAGAGAGACAGACAGAGAGAGAGACAGAGGCAGACAGAGAGAGAGACAGAGGCAGACAGAAAGAGAGAGGGCGTGCAACAGAGAGAGCAAGCGAGAGAGAGAGAGCGAGAGAGCGAGCGCGCATGACAGAGAGGCAGACAGAGAGGCAGACAGAGAGGCAGACAGAGATAGAGAGAGAGAGAGAGAGAGGGCGCACGATAGAGAGGCAGAGAGCACGTGAGAGCGCGATGCAGACAGAGAGAGGCAGCGAGACAGAGAGGCAGACAGAGAGAGGGCGCGAGACAGAGAGAGACAGAGCGCGTGACATAGAGACAAACAAAGAGAGACGGACGGACGGGGAGAGAGAGAGAGACAGAGACAGACATGGTAGTCATTGGACCCAAAACATTAATTCTGCTTTCTTTGCGTAGATGCTGCCAGACCTGTTGATTTTTTTTCCAGCAAATTCTATTTTTGGTTCTGATTTCCAGTATCCACAGTTCTTTGGCTTTTTTTGATAACCTTACATTTTTAGTGCAGGTTTTTGCACAGGCTAAGTTGTTCAGGAAGTTTTACTTACAGCATCTCTTAAAAGTTAAACAAAGGCATGGATCAATATGCTGTAAAGCAAAAATAAAAATTCCAAAAATAATCTTGAATTAGGTTTTTTACCCCAAACAAATCTAGCACATATTACTGCTGCTAGGAATGGCATCAAATTTTCTCTGCAATTCTTGATGAGAATCAAGATATCTGCAATGAAGCAGGTAGCTTCCACATGGAAAGGCTGAAGGGCCAAGCCAGGATAGTTTTCTTCCTTTTCCTACTGTTGACCACAAAAACAATTTGTCTTTATATTGATCTTTAACATAATAAAAATGTCCAAAGTCACTTTGTAGAAGAATAACAATATAAAATTGATGCCAAGTAGTGGAAGGAAATAGAAGGGCAGGTAATAATAAAACTTGGACCAAGAGGTGGCTTTTAGGAGCAACTTAAAGGAAAATCAGAGGAGTGGGTTTAACTTTTAAAAAAAAACTTTCCTTTCGAAATTGATGGTAATGCTAAATCTTACCTTACAGCTTTGAACCATTTGTTGTTGTGCCGCTGGGTTCTTATTGGAGGAAGCTGCATTCTGAGCAGCAGCAATTGTCTGCGTCGCAGCTGCTGCAGCCTGTTTTGCTGCATTCTGAAAATAGAAAAGGCTCTGTATATAAAACCAATTTAGTGACTTGTGATTCTCTCCATCACCTTTAATTTGCTAGTTGTTTTGCAGGTTAGCAATTAAACACAATGCTGGAACAAAGACCGACTTTGCTGGGAAAAAGTACTGCAAGTTATCCATCTGGATTTCAGAAATGCACTCAAGACAATCTCAATACATCTCGTCTTGGGTTATGGGCTGACAAGACTGGCTTTTACTGGCAATCACACTGTCCTTAGTGGATATCAATATAGGAGGTCATCATATAAACCTAACTGGCAGTTGTTGCCCTTGAGGTGATGGTTGTGGGATGCCTTTTTAAAAGGAAACAATCCATGTGGTGAAGCAACTCGACAATTTTGTTAATAAGAAGTTTCAAGAGTGTAACACAGAGATGAAAGAACATGAATATATAACCATGTCAGGATGGTACGCAATTTAGAATTGATGCTGCTCATCACTCTTGGAGGAAAAACTTAACGTTTGGAGGCATTGCAAGGAGCCTATGCAACTAGCACTGACATACAATCAATACTCCACACTCCAGCTTTGTGAAAGAGGAGGAAATGAACTTTTAAGTTGAAAAATCAACCACTGCTGATGTTTCGGAGGAGGCCAAGTGGGAGTTAATTCACTGAGTTGCATTCCTTCTTTTTGGGGGACAGAACAAAGTCAAGAAATCCACCACATGCCAATATTGTAGTTAGACTGAAATAACTTGGCTAGAGATAGTTAGCTCAGAAATATACATCTCTATTCTTATTTGGGATATTTCTAGGTCCCATAAACTTTGCTCTATTCAGTGCATTCAGTCAGTTCTTGATATCACATGGAATATCAGTAAGGGAATTAAGAGTTAAGGGGAAACATAGCAATATGAATTTGAGGTCAGCCATGATTTCACTGAATAGTGCAGCAGACTCTATGGGTTGAATGGTCTACTTGTGTGTAGATCTTATGGACAATTAGCTGAAGACAGTCATCTGTGATGATGGGGATCTCAGAACAAAGGCAGGAAGGGTTACCCACTTTGAATCTCTGGTGAAAGTGGCTAAAATTACTTCAATCTTGCTTTCTGTGCTCACATGCTGACCTCTACCATTATCAAGATTGGGGATGCATACTTGACTTCCTCCTCCTATTAGGTGTTTAAATGCCCACCACCATTTGCAACTGGATGTGCTTTGACATAATCCATTTAATGTAGGACAATCTGAACAGCTGTATGATGCTGCTTAAACTACTTGCCAAGAGACAAAAAAAAACTGAAGGTGCTGAAATCCAAAGTAGACAAGCAGGAGGCTGGAACTATTTGCCAAACATGACCTTCTGGGTTCTAGCTTCAACAGACTGCTGCTTTAAGTTTTAGGTCTGCCTTTCAGCATGATCTTCAACTTTGGGTCTGTCTGGTTTGTTGCTAATGGCCATGAGGGGATAGATGAGGCTTTGTAATTGATGATAGTGCTTCAAAATATCGAGACAGATTAGTACTCAATTTGAGTGGGAGAAATTTGACTTCTAAACTTAAATAGAGATAATGACAAAGTAAAGAGGCCAGCTGAATGAGGCTGGAGTGAACTGGAAAGACAGTTGAGGAACAATGACAGACATTAAGAAAATAGTTCATGGCTCACTGCAAAGATATATACCACAGAGGAAAGAGAATTCGAGGAAGGGGATAAGCAAGTCATGGATAACTGAGCAACTTAAGAGTAGCAATAATGAAAATATAAACAGTGTGGCAAAGATTAGTGGTAGACCTGGGTGTTGGGCAAGTTTTAAAAAACCAACCAAAAAATAATAGAGGGGGAGAAAATAAACTTTGAGGGTGTACTTCCAAAGAATATCAAGATGGACATCAAGAATTTCTTCTAACATTTCTGCAGCAATCTTAGATTTAGGTTGGAAAAATAATAATGGGAAAGCAGGAAATGGTAGAGGAGTTGAATAAATACCTTGCATCAATCTTCACTATAGAAGACACCAAATTACTGTATACTCAAGGGACAAATGTAGGAGAGGAACTAAACACAATAACTATCACGAGGGGAAAAGCACTAAGGGAACTAATGAGGCTAAAGATCAGTGAACACCTTGGAGTGATGGAATGAATCCTAGTATATTAAAGGAACTAACTAGAGAGATACTACATACATAGGTAGTGATCTTTCAGTAATTCTTAGATTCTGGAAAAGTGCTAGAGAATTGGAAAACTGCCAACATAAAGCCTTTGTTGAAAAAAAAGGACAACAAACCAGTAACTACTGTAACTGGGAAAATATTAGAGTCTAACATACAAGACGTAATAGCACAGCACTTAGAAATATGCAAGATGATCAAGCAGAGTCAACATGATCCAATGAGTAAGAAATCATGCCTGACAAACTTATTAGATTGCTTTGAGGAAGTAAGAAGCAAGCTAGATAAAGGGGCAGCAATGGATGCATTATGTTTGTATTCTCAGATGACCTTTGCTAAGATACCAATCATTAAGCTACTTAAGAAAAGATCCTATGGTGTTGGAAGTAGTATATTAGCATGGATACATGATTGGATAGCGAATACAAGATAGAGTTTGGATAAGATGGGCATTTTCAGGATGGCTACCTGTAACAACCTGTGGAGTGCCACAGGATCATTGCCAATGCCATCATTATTTACAATTACGTTAATGACAGGTGAGGAAAATGAATACACAATAGCCAAATGGTGAGGATGACACTCTGCAGAGAGATAAAAACAGCTAAATAGGCAAAAATCATTGCAGATGGAATATAACATGGGGAAATATGAGGTTATGCACTTTGGCAGGTAGAAGAGGGGGATTTGAGATTCTTCATCCATGAATCACAAAAGGCTAGCATCCATGTTCAACAGATAATAGGGACGGCACGGTGGCTCAGTGGTTAGCACTGTTTCCTCTCAGCGCCAGGGACCCAGGTTCAATTCCCACCTTGGGCGACTGTGTGTGGAGTTTGCACATTCTCTCTGAGTCTGCGTGGGTTTCCTCCAGGTGCTCCGGTTTCCTCCCACAGAACAAAGATGTGCAGGTTAGGTGAATTGGCCAGGTTAAAATTGCCCATAGTATTAAGTGCATTAGTTGGGGTAAATGTAGGGGAATGGGTCTGTGTGGGTTGCTCTTCGGAGGGTTGGTGTGGGCCAAAGGGCCTGTTTCCACACTGTAGGAAATCTAATAAATAAATAAAATGGAATGTTGGCCTTTTGTTTAAAGGGAATGCAGTATAAAAGAGAAGGGAGGCTTTGCTAAAACTATTTAAGACACTAGTTAGACCACAACTGGAATTCTAGGAACAGTTTAGGGCCCTAATCTAAGGAAAGATACACAAGCACTGGAAGCAGTTCAGAGAAATTTCACCAGACTGACACCAGGTATGGGAGGAGTATCCTACGAGTAGCTTCGAACCCATACGCATTAGAAGATTGAGAAGCAAACTTATTGAAACAAACATTCTGAAGAGACTGGACATAGAAAGGTTGTTTCCCCTCAGACCAGCAGGCATAATTTCAGAATAGTGGTTGCACATTTAAGACAGAGAATAAAAAGGATTTTCTCCAGAGGGTAGCAAATCTGCAGAACATTTTTTAAACCAGAGGACTGTTGAGGCTAGGCCAGTAAGTATATTCAAAAGCACAGATGAACAGATTTTTAATCATTAAGTGAATCAAGGATTATAGTGAAAAGGCAGAAAAATGGAGGTAAGGATTATCAGATCAGCCATGATCTCACTGAATGACAGAGCAATCTCAATGGACTGAATGACCTACTTCTACATCGTAGGCTCTGAATATAATTTAGCTGCTGGTGATTCATAGGGCCTAATGATATCCAGTTTTGAGCTAGGCGTACCTCATTCTATCCATAATGCATAATGGAATGTAAATTTGCTTTCCATGAGAACTGGTGGTCACTCTTAATGAATTCTGTCATGGACAAATACATTTGCCACAGATAGATTGGTGATAACTTGTTCAGCACCCGCCATAATTCAAATCGGGCAGCCAAGTCCTTCTGAAATCAGGCATTTTGACCAATTATGGTACCACTTAAATCATTGTTAATGATGGCCAACGTAAATTTATTTTGCACCCATGTTACCCTCAATATGTCTTTCAAGTATCATTTAACATGAAAGACACAGATTCATCAGCTAAACAACAGTTGTAGGATTCTTTAGGTTGACATGCCAGTTTTTTAACATGGAATATGAAGCAGTGTTTCCCTAAGCTATGCAGCTGTATTGCTGCTCAGATATTTCCCTCACACTGACCAGCACAATCTATTTCAGAACTTGCTCCCACAAACTGATCTTGGAGGACCATGCACCAAAAGAAATATTAGAGAGAGTATTGATCTGGAGTAATCTTGAGGTCACCAAGAGGCCATTTGCACATGAGTGTAGTACGATCCCAAGCCAGACTGCAAAATTTATGCTATACTTTGGCTAGAGTGCAGTCACACAAAAGTGAACAAAGCCACAAGATTTCACAAGTTTGAACAACCCATAAACTTTTAGCTTCATAGCACATATCAAATAGCAAACATGATCAAGACAGATCCCATGGACTTTTGGGCAACTTCCTCCAGAATGATATAATGGGTCATCTACTCTCATTAAATTTCATAAGGATTACAATTCTTCATTTTTGCTGATCCAGTTTAGAATTTCACCAGGCAGTTTGTCTTCCCAGATTTATATTCAAGCACACTGTAGAATGCATGTCTTGTGCTTAATAACAGGCACAAGTCCAGGGTTTTCACTGACAGCTAACTTTACCAAGCTAGAACTATCTAAGCTTTTCTTTGCATTTTAATTGCTCAGTTGCATCAGCAACTATTATTTGCAGTCTTTCCAACCCAATTTTCAGCTGTAAGAAACTATTTTTGGCACTCAGCTTCTTCTGAGCTCCAGAAAACTTCAGAACTTTGCTGGAGACCTGACTCCAACACTTAGCTGCATACTAACTCACAGACTAATCAAGTTCTAACAGCACAAGAGATATCCAATTGCACAAGGTCTCACCACGTTCAGTACACAGAATTCATGTACTTCTATTACCTGCCCAGTAGGACAGGTAAAAGCAGTTTTATGAAACAGAACACACCTCTCTCTCACTTAAACATACTTTCCCAGCTCTTCTTCTGTTGACCTGTCTTGAGTCATCTGTTGAAAACACCAAAGCTAGCTCCTCCCTTAATTAATTGGAATTCTGCCTGGAAATAATATATTGGATCAGCTAGATATAAGACCATAACAAATAGGAGTGGAAGGAAGGCCATTTGGCCCATCGAGTCCACTCCGCCATTCAATCATAGCTGATGGGCATTTCAACGCCACTTACCCGCAATCTCCCCATAAATTCTTAATCTCGCAAGGAATTAAAGGTTATCAATCTCTGCCTTGAAATATTTAATTTCCGGCCTCCACTGCCCTCCGTGGCAATGAATTTCACAGGTCCACCACTCTCTGGCTAAAGAAACATCTCCTCATTTTAGGTCTAAATTGATCCCCTCTAAGTCTAAGATTGTGCCCAAGTACTAGTATGCCTACCTGATGGAAACAGTTTCCCAGCATCCACCCTTCCTAAGCCATGCATTATCTTGTAGGTTTATATTAGATTTCCCCTCAACTTTCCAAACTCTAATGAGTGCAATCCCAGAATCCTCAGCCCTTCATCATATGTTACGCGTACCATTCCAGGGATCATCCATGTGAATGTCCACTGGACATGCTCCAGTGCCAGTATGCCCTTCCTGAGGTGTGGGGCCCAAAACTGGACACAGTATTCTAAATGAGGCCTAGAGCTTTATGAAGTCTCAGTAGCGCATCACTGCTTTTACATTCCAACCCTCTTGAGATAAGTGACAACATTACATTTGCTTTCTTAACCATGGATTCAACCTGCAAGTTAATTTTTAGAGAATCCTGTACTAGCACTGCCAGATGCCTTTGTACTTTGACTTTTCTCACCGTTTATAAAATATTCCATGCCAGTGTTCTTTTTTCCAAAGTACAAGACCTCACATTTGCTCACATTGAATTTCATCAGCTATTTCTTGGACCATTCCCCTAAACTGTCTAAATCTTTCTGTAGCCTCCCCATCTCCTCAGAACTACCTGCCTGTTCACTAACTTTGTATCATCAGTGAACTTCACCAGAATGCCCCCCAGTCTCTTCATCCAGATCATTTATATATGAAGTTTATAGTTGTGGCCCCAACACTGAACCCTGTGGGACACTACTTGTCACCAGCTGCCATTCCGTAAAAGAACTTTTTATCCCAGCTCTCTGGCTGTCTGACAGAAGGCAATCTTCAATCCATGCCAGTAGCTCACCTCAAACACCATGGGCCTTCACCTTACTCAGCAGCCTCCCATAAGGCACCTTATCAAAGGCCTTTTGGAAGTCTAAGTAGATTACATCCATTGGGTCGCCCCCCGGTCTAACCTATTTATTACCTCTTCAAAGAATTCCAACAAGTTTGTCAGGCAAGACCTCCTCTTACTAAATCCATGCTGGCTTGTTCTAATTTGACCCTGCACTTCCAAGAATTTAGAAATCTCATCCTTAACGATGGATTTTAGAACTTTACCTACAACCAAGATTAGACTAATTGGCCTATAATTTTCCATCTTTTGTCTCGATCCTTTCTTGAACAAGGGATTACAACAGCGATTTTCCAATCATCTGGGGCTTTCCTTGACTCCAGTGATTGCTGAAAGATCACAACGAACGCCTCCGCTATTTCTTCAGCTACCTCCCTCAGAACTCTAGGACATAGCCGATCCGGGCCAGGAGATTTATCAATTCATAGATCTTTTACCTTATCAAGTACTTTCTCCTTTATAATGGCAACCATACTCAATTCTGCCCCTTGACACTCCTTAATTGTTGGGATATTATTCATATCTTCCAAAGTGAAGATTGACACAAAGTTCAGTTTATTAAGTTCTTCAGCTATTTCCGGGCCTCCTATCACAAGCCTTCCTGCATCAATTTGTATCGGCCCAATCTCTACTTTTGCCTCTCTTTGTTTCTTATGTATTGCATGAAAATTCTTATGTATTCACTAGACCTGAAACATTGACTGTCCTTTGTCTCCTCGGAGTCATAGAGATGTAACACACCTTTCAGTGCAACTCTTCCATGCTGACCAGCTATCCTACATTAATTAAGTCCCATTTGCCAGCACTTGGCCCATTTCCCTCTAAATCATCCCTATTTATGTACTCATCCAGATGCTTTTTAAATGTTGTAATAGCTTACCTTCAAATTTGATCCTCTCCTTCCTTATTTCTCTCTTTGTTATCCTCTGTTTGTTTTTGTAGTCTTTCCAATCTTCTGATTTCCCAGTGCTCTTGGCCACTTTACAGGCTCTCTCTTTTTCTGTGATACATTTCCTAAGCTCCTTCGTTAGCCATGATTGTCTAATCCCCACTCCCAGGTAATCTTCCTTTTCTTTGGGATGTACCTCAATTACACCCAGAAAAACCTGCCATTGTTGCTCTGTCTTCCCCACTAGCTCTGCTTCCAGTAGATTTCCGTCAGTTCCTCTCTCATGCCCCTGCAATTACCTTGATTTAACTGTAACACCATTACATCCAATTTTGCCTTCTCTCTTTCGAACTGCAGACTGAACTCTACCATATTATGGTAGCTGCCTCCCAAGTGTTCCCTGATTAAGATCTTTTATAAAGTTTGGCTCATTACATAGCACTAAGTCCAGAATAGCCTGCTCCCTTGTGGGCTCCATTACAAGCTGTTCCAAAAAGCCATCCTGTCAGCATTCCATGAATTCCCTTTCTTTGGATCCACCGGCAACATAATTGATAACCCCTTGGCACGGAGTGCCCTCCCCACGCATCCCCCTGGATGTTACATTCACACTGAATGCTGGCTTCTGTAATACACAAAATGCTTATAAAATGAAGACATCATCACATTATAACTATTGTGTCATCATCTTCTGTTGTTTCCTCTGTCCCTAGGGCAGGATATACTCTGAGACTTTGATGAGACATTGGCTGACATTCCTAGGTCATGCTGGCACAATTACTCCGAATAGTTCTTGTAACTTTGATGGTCTCCAGATATTGATTAGCAAGGCCAACTGGTTAGAGTGTGCCATAATCCTCAGTTGCAGCTAAGTGTCCTATCTTTCATTCTTCCAATTCTTCGTTGTGGTGATGCAACTTTTTGACTCACTAGGCCACAGAAGGCAGTTTGGAGTCAACCACGCTGGTTGTTAATTTTTGTATGACCAATCTAATTTGAGTAGCTATTCTTTATTTGTAAGCCTCGACATAGAATAATCTACAATATTCTTCCACCTAGATTGCAGAAAAATATGATCAAAGCTGATAAATACACTGAAGACCAGAAATATGATTTACACCCAATTTCTACTTCATTTAAATCAGGGACACTAAAACCAACTGAACAGTCACTGATGATTGAAATCAGGTATTTCTGCACAATGTGAACTGAAGACCATCCAGATCAATGTGCCCCAGTATCATGTTCATTGTGCAGAGGAACTGAGTCACTTTCACACCACGCAAGTCAGTCAAGTTTGTACTGATTAAATACAAAGTCTAATTATTGACCTGTTTAAATCAAACAGGTTATGAAATTTACTGTTGTAAAGTCACCATACTCTGTACCCACCTCTAGTTTGTTCACTAATTTCTTCTTTATGGCATTCTGTGCTGCTACATTAGTGGCCATTCGTAAACCTTCAGCAGCTTCTCTTAATCTCTGCTGCTGTTCCTCACTGTCAGGATTGGCTGCTGCACCCTTAAACCATAATAATCAAAAAAAGAGAGATTAATCCAATGACACAGGATTAGAACATTTAGTTGAATGTAAAATCACAGCTGAATTAGTGTATATGTAGTGCGATAAAAATGCAACCTTACCAATTACAGTATAAACAAACATCGAGATTAAAAAAAGTAATCAAAAATGGAAAATCTGAAAGTATGCAGCAAATCAATACAATAGAGAACTGAGTAAACTCTCTCTCTTCAAAACAGATCCACCATTTCATTTTTCAAGAACGTGTTGTGAATTTCTGATATTTTCTGTCTATGAATTAAAACCTATAGTGGATTGAGAGCTGTACATCAATTGTTTAAAACAGTTATTCACTCACTCACTGTTATCTTCAGGAATTGTGACAAGGAAAGTTGAATTCCAGTATATAAATCCTGATATAAATTCTTGTACCTTGTCTCTCCCCACAAGTTGTGTTCCAAATGAGTTCTAAGAAGGGACTCTCATGGCACAGTGGTAACATCCCTACTCTTTGACTGGGAAACTCAAATTCAAGACCAACCTGTTCCAGAGGTGTGTAATAACATCTCTGAACAGGTTGATTAGAAAAAAATAGATTAACTAACCTCTTCCAACTATTAGCTGCATAGTTTGATAATTTGTTGCAAACTGTGTTCAGTAGAAAATTTTACTTTGCCAGATATATCAGGGATTACAATAAATCAGAACAGTAATGATGCACTGCAGATTTATTGCACTTAAAAAGGTTTAATTGTTCCTCAGCCAAGTGGGCCTTATCTTTGGACAATGTCCATGGCTATGAACCTTATACATGATGATCTGCAGTTGTATAATAAAACTGCTGGAGTAAAATCATCAGGTCTGGCAGCTGCAAAACTTGCAAGGGTTCAGAAAAGAATGACAATGATGCTGCCAGGGTTGGAGGATTTGAGCTAAAGAAAGAGACTGAATAGGCTGGGACTGTTTTCCCTAGAGCATCAGAGGCTGAGGGCCGACCTTACAGAGTTTATAAAATCATCAGGGGCATGGATAGGGTAAATAGACAAGGTCCTTTTTCTCAGGGAGGGAGTCCAAAACTAGAGTGCATAGTTTAGGATGAGAGGGGAAAGTTTTGAAAGAGACCTAAACGGGCAACATTTTCCACACAATGGGCAGTGCATGTATGGAATGAGCTGCCAGAGGAAGTGGAGGCTGGTACAATTACAACATTTAAAAAGCATCTGGATGGGTACATAAATAGGGATGATTTAGAGGGAAATGAGAAAGTGCTGGCAAATGGGACTTAATTAATGTAGGATAGCTGGTCAGCATGGAAGAGTTGCACTGAAAGGTGTGTTACATCTCTCTGACTCCGAGGAGACAAAGGACAGTCAATGTTTCAGGTCTCGTGACCCTGCATTAATACAGTGATTTGCAACTGACTTTGTAAGGCATCTCTCAGGTCATCTAATCAACTGAAAGTGTCAAAATTTTGACCAGATGATTGAAATATAAATATTTATCACACGTTATGATAAAGCAGCCAAATAAATACCTAAACACACAACTTAGCAACATTTTAATTACAAGATTTGGCTTCTCCCTGGGACAACCACATACTGAGATGACTGGCCAATTTCCTGTGAGGGAATGTCATTTTAAAATGTGTAGGTAGTGTCAAAGAGAAAAAGGCCATCACAAAAATAATTACCTTGATATATTACATGTCCAATGCACACTCACTTTCTCTAAAGTTGGGAAACATGCTCATATAGAAAGCCCTCAAAATACAAGAGTTCAGAAAATTTTAAATCACTCGACACTGGGTTATAGTCAACAGTTTATTTGAAAACACAAGCTTTCAGAGCCCCACCCCTCCTTCAGGTAGCTACAACACGGTGTCGTGTGACTTTTGACTTTGTCCACCCCAGTCCAACACTACATCAGAAAATCTTAGCATTACCTTTGCAGCTTCCACCATCTTAGCTGTTGCATCAGCCAATAGTTTGGCTGCAGAGAGCAGTTTTCTGGAGTTCTCAAGATCAGATTCACCTTCAGCATCAGCTTTAATAGCATTCACCAAGTCAGATGTAGCCTGAGCCAGAATTCTAGCTTGTCGCACCATCTCACCTATTTTGGGAAGGAAGGAGTTCATGTATCATGTTTAATATTCAATCAAGATCCCAAAAGCAAGGTCAGTTGTATTCTCATCATGGTGTGCGAACCTTGGCTTAGTGGTATCAATCTCATTTTGAACTCTGATAGCCAGGGGTTCAGGCTTCACACCAGAAGTTCATAACAAAAACACAGCAAAGGAAGAGCAGGGGTAGGCCCTTTCATTTAAGCTTACACTTCATCATAGTACTAAAGGATCTGTTACATTAAATGGGTTCCATTTGGATCTGCTGCAGCTTCTGAGGGAACTGACAGAAGAGTAAAGCTCACCCTCACCAATTAGTGTTGCAGATGTTCTGTTCATATCACTATCAATAGAAGTGCCTACTGCACAATCTTTTAAAAATGAAGTCCCATCTTCACATTCACACTGTGTGGCATAAACACTGCACTAAAGGGGAAAGGTTTAAATTTTGTTACTTAAAACTGGTCTTCCATGAGATACTCTACAACATCAGCACCAGCTGAATTGCATTCAAGTACAATCTGTAACCCTGTAGACGAACACCTTCCCCATTCTATCACCATCAAGCCTGGAAATCAACCCTGGTTCAATGAGACGGTGGGATGGCAGGTCAGAAGCAGCAGCAGAAGCTGACATACCCCAAAATATGGTGTCAACCGGATGAAATTACAACATGGAACTATTATGGTGCCAAACAGTGGAAGCAGCATGCAATAGACAGGGCTGAGCAACTCCACAACCAAGACACCACACCAAAGCTATGCAGTCTTCCACATATTGTCATGCATGGAGGAGGACAATTCACAAATGAACAGGAGGAGATGGTTCCACAACCATTCTCACCATCAATAATGAGGGAGACCAACATATCAATGCTTAAGTATTGGCATTCACCTTTGGCGAGAAATGCTGTGTGGATGATCCATCTCGGCCTCCACCCAGAGGGGCCCAGCATCATGAATGCCAGCCTCCAATCAATTCAATTCACTCAGCATGATATCAAGAAACAGGAGTCCTAACAATGTTATCATTCTAGCAATCATATTGGCTCTAGGACAACACCATAGGAGTTCAAAAGTGTAATGTCTATGGCCCAACCCATTTCTACTGCATCAAGAATCCTCCCTCCATCAAAAAGGTCAGAAATGGGAATGTTCGCTGATCATTTCACAATATTCAGCACCATCTGTGACTCCTCAGAAACTGAAGTAGTATACATATAACATCCTGGACAACATCCAGGACTGGGCTGACAAGTAACATTTATGCCACACAACTGCAGACAGTAACCACCTCCAACAAAAAAAAGAATCTAACTACTCCTTCATGGCATTCAAAGTTACTACCATTGCTGAATCCTCCATTACAAACAGCCGAGGAGGGTTACCATTGACCAGAATTTGAACCAAATCAACCATATAACTACTGTGTCTGCAAAAACAGGTCAGAGTACTAAGTACCTTAACTCCTGAATCCCCAATACCAATTCACCACCGACATGGCACAAGCCAAGAATGTGATGGAATACTAGGAGAAAAAGTGAGGACTGCAGATACTGGTGATCAGAGTTCAAAAATGTGTTGCTGAAAAAGCACAGCCAGTCAGACAGCATTCAAGGAGCAGGAGAGTCGACGTTTTGAGCATAAGGTCTTCCTGATAAAGCTCGACTCTCCTGCTCCTTGGATGCTGGCTGACCAGCCATGCTTTTCCAACACCACACTTTTTGACTGTTAACTTGCCTGGATTAGTACAATTAACATTTAAGAATCTTGACACAATCCAAAACAAAGCAGTTCGTTTGACTGGAACTTCATTTACAATCTTCAAAGTGTGTGCCACGTGGATCAATGCTGGGTTCTTCAACTTTTACAATATCTATTGTTCATTCATGCGATGTGGTATCGCTGCTGGCTATGCCTAGACTTACTGCCCAACCCATAACTACCCAACAAGGTGGCAGTCAATTCCTCTCTTGGCCCAGTCTATTTGATGTCAGGACACACTCAATAGAAATGTCTTGTAGGAAAAGCCATGAAATGACCTTGGTAAACCCTATTAAGGAAGATTCTCAGGACTTTGTTCTTAATCTATACAAGGGAGCAAGAGCGTAGCCAGACAAAGGGTAGGTCCACTCAAAGATAAAAGGGAGGAAATTTATGCTAGAGTTGGAGGATATGGGTGAGGTATTCAGTGCATATTCTGCATTGTATTCACAAACAACAAGCTGATGGATGGTGAGTCTAGAGGAATGTTGATATTCTAGGGCATGTTAGGTGTTTTAAAAAGAATTAAGACAGACAGTCCACAGGACTGATGGGAACAATCCCATAATACTGAAGGAGGCACCGGAAGAAATTGTTGGGACTTTGTACATGATATGATCATTGCATCCTCTTTAGTCAGTGAGGTCCCAGAGGACTTGAGAATAGTCAATGTTGTTCCTTTGTTTAAGAAAGGCAACATAGATATTCTGGGAAATCACAGGTCATTGAGCCTTACATCAGCAGCAGGAAAATCTCTGAAGAGGATTCTTGGGGACAGGATTTATTCACATTTGGAAAAATGTGGACCTATTAGCGACAGGCAGCATGGCTTTGTATGCTATCATAGAATCCTTAAAATGTGGAAGCAGGCAATTCAGCCCATCCAGTCCACACCAATCGTGCGTTTTCCATGGCTATTTCACCCAGCCCTCAGATCCCTGGATACTACGGGCAGTTTAGCATGGCCATTCCACCTAACCTGCACATCTTTGGATTCTGGGAGGAAACCAGAGCACTGGAGGAAACCCACATGGATACAGAAAGAATGCGCAAACTCTACGCTGTTGCCCGAGAGTGGAACTGAACATTGAGACAGTAGTGTTAACCAACGCCAGGAACCCAAGACCCACTTGCAGCCCAACTGAGGCAGGGGGATATCTCATCGCAAACTTGATTGAGCTTTGTTTGAGCAAGTGACAAAGATGATTGATGAGGTTAGAGCGGCGAATGTTTCTACGTGGTCTTTAGCAAGGTATTGACATGTTTCCACATGGAAGGCTGATACAAAAAGGTCAAATCACATGGAATCCATGGTCAGCTGGTAAGATGGCTTGATCAAAGTAGATAAACAGTAGCAGTGGAAGGGTGTTATTCTGACTGATGATCTGTGGTGTTCTGCAGGGATCCCTGCTGTTTGTTAAATAAATAAATCATTTGGAGAAGAATGTAGGTGGTCGGTGTGGATGACACAAAGGTTGGGGAAACTGCAGATAATGAGGAGGACTTACAAAGGATATAGCAAGATATGGACTGGCTGGAAAAATGTCAGATGGAATTTAATCCAGAAAAATGCAAGAAGGTGTATTTTGACAGGTCTAATGCAGGAGGGAAGTACACAGTAAATGGCAGAATCCTAAGAAACATTAACATATGGATCCAAGCTTACAGGTTCACAGTTCCCTGAAAATAGCACCACAAGTGGATAAGGTAGTAAAGGCAGCATATGGAGTGCTTGCCTTCATCAGTCAAGGCAGAGTTTAAAAAATGGCAAGTCATGTTGCAGCTGTATGGCATTTTGGTTAGGCCAAGTTTGGAATACTGCATACAGTTCGGATTACCACACAACCAGAGGAATGTGGACTGTATTGTCTCTCCATGTTTCTTCTACCTCAAAACGTATTACCTCTCATTTCTCTGCATCAAAAATTATCTCCCGGGTGCCAGCCAATTTAGAGATGTAGCCCTCAACACCCATATCCAGATCATTTATATATCATCAGAAAAAGCAAGGGACCCAACACTGATCCCTGGAGAACACCACTTTCACTTTGTCTCTTAGCTTAGAAATGCCCATCTATACCTACCCTATCCATCCTGTCAAGGATTCATTAATCCCAAACATTTCTAACTTGCTAACCAACCTACCATGTGTTCCATATCAGATGCTTTCTAACAGTACAAATATACAACATCCACTGCCTATGTGACCTCAAAGAGCTCAATTACAACTGTCAGACATGACTTGTCCTTGACAAAACCATGTTGCCTGTCTAGTGTTAACTTGTTTTTTTTCCTTAAGTGCATAATTTTCTTATCCCATATTGTGGCTTCCATCAGTTTTCCCAGTATTGATATCAAACAGACAAGTCTAAAATTTCCTTTTGTCCCTTCCTTAAACAACAGCATCAGATCTGCAAACCTCCAGTGCCCAGGGATAGATCCTGTGTTCAGAGAGGCTTGAAACATGTCAATCAATGGCTCCACAATTTGCTCCCTTACCTCTCTGAACAATCTAACATGTATCCTTGGATAGGCAAAGCTTACACCTACTGGAGTTAAGAGGAAGGAAACTTGATTGAAATGTACTAGATCCTAATGGGCCTTGACAGGATGGTTGTGGAAAGAATGCTTTCACCTATGAGAGGATGTACAACCAGGGTTCACTGTTTAAAAATAGGATGTCACTTACTTAAGACACAGATAAGGAGAAATTATTTATCAGAGGGCAGGAGCCTTTGGAAACCTCTCCCTCAAAAGGCAGTGGAAGAACAATCATGGAATATTTTAAAGGTGGACGGGAGGTAAACAGATTCCTGATTAGCCACACCTTATTGAATGATGGACCAACTCAAGGGTTTAATTGGTCTGCTCTTGCTTGTATGCTCACATGTAAGATAGTGAATAGCTGAAAGGTTTCAGATGAGGAAAGTCTTAGATTGAATCCTTAATCTACAGGGTACTAGCCAATTCAGTTTGGAGTGTTAGTAGTGAATCTCAAATTGTCTCAGTGACTGAAGGTTGGACAGACACAAATATGTGATCCAATGACCATGTACTAATTACTGTTCATCCACTCATTATGAAAGAGTGCACACTATATTGTTAAATTGGGCTATTCATACTGAACTCAGACTAACATACCAAGAATGGCAAGTGAACAAGGTACTGGAGGATGTTGCCATCTATGGAATCATATCCAGGTATGGTTCAATGCCTTCACAACAAATGGCAGAAGATTAACAATTAGAAATGCAAACAAATTGATGCATATAGAACTCAGCATTACTTCACTGAAACTAACAGAAGATCTGGACAACCATCAAATTGAATCAGCATTTTTAAAAATCTTTAAGGTAGCAATGTCTTTATCTATCAAGTTCATTTCACATTTAATGACTATACATTTTCTTCATTTCATATTAGCATGGGCTGTTCAAAGAAACAGTTTCCTTACCAGCATCCCCCATCGAGCTGAAAATGTTTTCTGTCACTGTTAGAATAGTGTCAGTCGCCTGATCATAACGTCCTAGTGGGTGTCCTCCATGGGCATAGAGCTTGATATGTTGCAACAGGTCATTCAGTGCCTGTGTCACAGCAGTGGCTGCCACACCAACTTGTTTCAGCAGCTGCTCATCATTTGTTGCAGCCTGTGAGGCTTCCACACATCCCTCCACTGATTTAGCAACTAGCTTGCCAGCTTCAATTAGTTGCTCCTGGCAGACAGGGGAGCTAATAGTTGGAGCTACTACCTGTAAAGAGTGAAGGTATGTTAAAAATTACATCTGGTAATTGAATAAAGGACATTTTGGTGAATCTGATTTAACAAACACCACTTTCTATTAATAAAAGCAGCTAAATCCTTGACTTCTGCAACAACATTTACTTCACGTAATAAACAGACCACGTTAGCCAGAACTAATTACAACTGCACCCTTCTGCCATGAAATTTAGATAATTAAAACTCAAACTAAGATGAGCTGAAGTTATGAAGATTCAAATGAAATGCTGTAAGCTTTGTTTGGAACCAATAATGCTTAAAACCCACCTTAGTGCAAGCTACCAGTTGTGATGTGGAAAGTGCACACTGCGTTGCCGCTGCAATGACACGGTTCTGTAATCCGGAATCTTCTGCTTTTTGAGCCACATTCTTTGCCTTCAGGACCAAAGCTGCTGCTGCATTTGCTACAGCTTTGGCCAATTGCATAAGCATGTCCTATATGTTATCAGAAAAGGGAAAGTCATGGCATGTTCTACTGCTTGCTAATTTTGAGGCAATTACACTGTCAACATAGATGACAGTTATTCCAAACATTGAAAAGCACTGTCTAGTTTTAATGACACTAACTAACTGCATTTGCTCTACTTTGGCTGCAGACTACTTTTACATAATACATCAGGCTAACTTGACAATACAAATATGTTCTGTATAAAGCATTTTAGTAAATTTTATACAGTTTTCTCCTCTACCCGCCCGCCCAGTAATTCTAGCTATAGATACAATTTAAAGCCAGGTTAAAATAATGATTCCATGATAACAGCATTTAAAAATAGGATTGAAGCAATGCAAATAAAATTAATCAAAAAGGAATGTATTAATTTGTCACAAATTTGAGCTAAATTAAGACGTTGCACTTATCCCAACATGCACTGAGATTATTTGATCACTGCAGGGGTGATTAACTGCTGATATTTTGATCATTGGTGCTGCTAATGCATCAAACTGACTTAGTTCATTTGATCTGAATGAAACTAAATTAGTCCAACTTTCGAAATTAAGACATTTTCGGTTCTAGGCATTCTAAACACTCTGAAATTCTACACTCAAGATCAAGATCAGTACAACATTCCGATCTTTAAGACTTGCCTCTAACGAATGCTGATTGAGAAGAAAGTTTGGGCCACAATTTGCTGGAAAAATAACAGCCTGTGAACAATATCTTATTTATATGCAAATCATCCAGGAAGCTCAAATAATTAAAGAGCTTGGGAAGTTGTGAATTACTAAAACTTGCACAATGTTTTATGCTGCTTTGCTTGTGTCACTGAAATCTTGCCCACTTTTCTTTTCCTCTAATTTACCTCATATAATTTAACTTTCACTCTGCTCTGATTCACCTTCTTTCCAAGTCATTCCTGATCACTTCTAATCCATTAATCTAGATGAAGTCAACATAGTTTAAAAAGGGAGTAAGGCAAAAGATGGAACATTGCAGGCCAATTAGCCGAATCTCAGTCATGGGCAAGACCCTGGAATCCATTGTGAAGGATGAGATTTCTGACTACTTGGAAGTGCATGGTAAAATAGGGCAAAGTCAGCATAGTTTCATCAGGGGGAGGTCATGCCTGTAAATCTGCTAGAATTCTTTGAGGAAATAACAAACAGATTAGACAAAGGAGAGCCAATGGATGTTATCGCTCTGGACTTCAATAAGGCCTTTGACAAGGTGCTGCACAGAAGGCTGCTGAGTAAGATAAGGGCCCACGATGTTAGACACAAGGTTCTAGCATTGATAGAAGATTGGCTGTCTAGCAGAAGCAGAGTGTGGAGTTAAAAGGGTCCTTCTGAGGATGGCACCCAGTGACATATGGTGATCCACAAGAGTCAGTATTGGGACCACAACTTTTCACTTCATACATGAATGATCTTGATGAAGGAACTGAGGACATTCTGGATAAATTTGCAGGTGATACAAAAGATAGGTAGTGCAGAGACTTTAGATTTTGGGAGTTCTAACCCAGGATTCTCTCAGGTAAACTTGCAGGTTGAGTCAGCAGTTAGGAAGGCAAACACAATGTTGGCATTTGTTTTGAGGGGACTGGAATATAAAAGCAGAGATGTTCTTCTGAGGTTATATAAGGCTCTGATCAGACCACATTTGGAGTATTGTGAACTGCTTTGGGCCCCAAATCTCAGGAAGGATGTACTGTCCCTGGAGCCCGTTCAGAGGAGGTTCCAAGAAAGGTCCCAGGAGTGAGAAGCTTAGCATATGAGGAACATTTGAGGACTCTGTCTATAAGCGATGGAATTTAGAAGGATGAGGAGGGGATCTGATTGAAACTTACAGAATACTGAATGGTGTGGACAGAGTGGATGTTGGGAGGATATTTCCATGAATAGGAGAGACTAGGATCTGAGAGTACAGCTTCAGAATGGAGGGAGGATCCTTTAGAGATGAGAAGGAATTTCTTCAATGAAAGAGTGGTGAATCTGTGGAAGTTTTTGCTGCAGAAGGCTGTGGAAATTAAGTTGTAACACTGTATTTATGACAGAGATAGATGGTCAGGGGATCAAGGTATATAGGAGGAAGGCAGGAGGAAGCTACTGAGAAACACATCAGCCACGATCGAATGATGGAGGCGGCGAATGGCCTAATGTGCTCCTATGTCTTATGGCAGGGTGGGAGGGGGTCAGTTAGCTCAGTTGGCATGATAGTTGGTTTGCACTAACACCTCAGGTTCAATTCCCATATCAGCTGAGGTTACCATGGAGGTCTCACCTTCTGAATCTTGCCGCTCACCTGATGCGTGGTTAAGCTACTGCCGGTCATCTCTCTAATGAGAGCACAGCCTTATGATCCTTTGGGCGGCACGGTGGCACAGCGGTTAGCACTGCTGCCTCACAGCGCCTGAGACCCGGGTTCAATTCCCGACTCAGACGACAGTGTGTGGAGTTTGCACGTTCTCCCCGTGTCTGCATGGGTTTCCTCTGGGTGCTCCGGTTTCTCCCACAATCCCAAAGATGTGCAGGTCAGGTGAATTGGCCATGCTAAATTGCCCATAGTGTTAGGTAAGGGGTAAATGTAGGGGTATGGGTGGGTTGCGCTTCGGCGGGTCGGTGTGGACTTGTTGGGCCGAAGGGCCTGTTTCCACACTGTAAGTAATCTAATCTAATCTAATCTTAGTCCCAGAAGACCATAAGATACAGGAGCAGAAATAAGGCCATTCAACCTATTGAATCTGCTCAACCACATTCTCCTGCTTTCTCTCTGCAACCTTTGATCCCTTTGACAATCAAGAACCTATCCAACTCAGTCTTAAAAATATTCAGTGACCTGGCCTCCACAGTCTTCTATAACAGTGAATTCCATAGATTCACCATTCACTGGCTGAAGAAGTTCCTCTTTATCTCTGTTCTAAAAAGGTTTTCCTTTTACTCTAAGGCTGCGGCTCAGGTCCTAGTCTCTCTCTCTATGCCCACTCAATCCAGGCCTCTCCGTATTCTGGAAGGTTCAATCAGATTTCCCCCCTCATCCTTCTAAAGTCCCTCAGATACAGACCAAAATTCCTCAGCCACTCCTCATATAACAAGCCCTCCAAACCTGTGATCATTCTTTTTGATCCCCTTCAACACCAGCACATCCTCCCTTACGATACAAGGCCCAAAACTACTCTCAATATTCAAAATGCAGTCTGATCAAAGCCTTGTACAGCCTCAGCAGTACATCACCTCATATTCTAGCCTTCTTGAAATGAATGCGAACATTGCATTTGTCGACTGAAACTGCACACGAACCTTAACAGAATCCTGATTTAGAATTGCCAAGTCCCTTTGTGCTTCTTATTTCTGTAGCCTTTCCCCATTTAGTAAATAGTCTGTGTATTCTTCCTAACAAAGTGCATAACCTCACACTTTCCCACATCGCATTTCCTCTGCCACTTCTTTGCCCACACTCCCCTGTCCAAGTTCTTCTGCAGCCTCCCCACATCCTCAGCACTACCTGTTCCTCCACTTTTAATTTGTCTCATCTGCAAACTTAGCAAAAGTACCCTCATCCGGCTTGTTAGATGTATAATGCAAATTGTTGCGGCCCCAACACTTAACCCTGCAAAATCCTGCCATCCTGAAAATTACCCTTTTAGCCTCACTCTCTGCCTTCTGCCAATTCACTATCCATACCAGTATGCCTCTAATAAGAGGGGCTCTTATTTCATTTCACAGTCTACCATGTGGCCCCTTGGCAAATCTCCTTGGTTAAGAAAACAGTTTTATTCTTATCACATTGTTACCAGCATTTCAACATGGTACAGCTCTTCTGACCTGAAGAGTATAAGGAAAATAGCATAGATCGAGAGGATCACCATCCTGCAAGGTCCTGCCCCATAAATGTAACTACAATCCTACACAAGTTAACAATTAGATTTTTTTTATTCTCCATGCTACATATCTTAATAACAGCAGTCCTTACACAAGACATTTGCACCTGTAAAGTGAACTACCTTGCCCAGCAAGTTGGATTCACTGAAGAACTCTGTCCAATCAGCATTGACAAACAACATTTTGCCAGAGCTACACCAGTCAGTTTCAAACAATGCAAGATGGAATATTTGCAAAGCAGTTTTATTTCACAATTACTAGAGTAAAATGTAATCCAATTTCCATTTGAATCAGTTAGTATAATTTCTGAGATTTAATGTTATTGACAATCTTGATTATATATTTGGAAAAAAAAATTACAGCAAATTGTTTTATTCAATGAAATGGCTCAATGATCTACAATTACCGTTTTGAAAGCAACACCTGACATATTCCTTGCGTATTTTTGCGCACCTACAGAAAACTGTACAAAGAATTTATAAATTTCCAACAATGTTATCAGATCAATAATTTAAAATTACTAATGTTTGGTAAATGACATTTGAAATGAGTCTAATAGAGGTTAGCACTGACCTGGAACCGTGGATCTGCGTCACTTTCCCCAATCTGATGGAGAAGCTCTCCACTTGTTTGACCAACAGTCCCAGCAGCAGTAAGCAGGACCTGGCGAGGCTGAAATGTAAAATATCAAACCTCAAACTTCTGTATCTAATTGGGAAAGAAAACTCAAATTCTACCTGTGGCAGAATATTGACTTTAGCCAAAAAGAGTGGTCTAACTGTAGGGGCTGTTAGACATCAATATCTGCTCAATCTATCAATTGTTTGCGTCTTTAACACTTCACAATGATTGGTGACTTAAATAAGCTACGTTTTAAATAATTCATTGGGTAAATTCGATCAGAAGGCTGTAAATAATGAATTATCTTCTCTGTTTTATCTTTCCAGCGGAGAGTAATAAATATATTGATTACGATTTTGAATCAGTAAATATTCATTACATCCACATGAATATTGATTGCAAATTATAGTTGATAACAAATGCCCAATGTAATCTCGCAAACTCTTGCATATTAAGGAGCTTCAAGTTAAATTAGTTCTTGTACATCTGTCAAAGTGGGAATAACAAATTTAGATCAGAAGGATAATTTAACCTAAAAATTGTGAATAGAAGATAGCTTACCTCAGCAGAAGCTGGCTGAGCAGTCTTGAGTAATTCTGACACAGCGCATGCCAGATTCTTGGCTGCTTTCAGTAGTTGTTGTCCATTTGCACCCTCATCCTCCATTAGGGCTGCAAGCAGTTTGACACCCTTTGACATCTCAGTTAAGTTTGAGGAGATTGTTGTCACAGCACATCCAACTGCTGTATAGTCTGTATCAAGAGGATCTCCTGTAAAATGAGCATGGTTTTAAAAATAGTACTATAATTGGCACATTTTCAGTTTGATTTTTGAGGTATGAATTCTTCAAATACAATTGCTATTTACCCTCCTATTCTGTGAGGGGAGGGGGTTGGCAGGGGAGGTGCGCTGCAGCCCTAGGAGAGGTTCTGGAAACTTTAATAACAAGTAATAGAACATAATATGTAAAGGTCAGGAATCTAACTTCAGGTACAGCAGATAAGGGGACAACTATGAGAAAGGTGGGGGGGGGGGGCGGCGGATGTCAACGCTGGATTGAGGGTGCTGTAGTTAAATGCACATGAATCAAGATAAATATACACAAAACAAGGTAAATGAGTTTGTACGATATTGTAGGTTATCACAGAGTCGTAACTGCAAGGGCTGGGAACTAAATATATAAGAATATATGTTCTTTCGAAAGGACAGGCTGACAGATGGTGGAGATAGGGTTGCCTCGTTAGTAAGAAATGAAATGAAATTAAATCAATAGCAAGAAGTGATAGATAGTAAAAACGTGTAGAATCTGTGGGGGTAGAGAAACCACAAGGAAAAATGACCTTGATAAGAATTGTGTAGAATCCTTCTAGCAGTAGTTATGATGTAGGACAGAAAATATATCAGGAAACAGAAAAGACACTTAAAAAAGGCATTATTACAACAATCATCTGGGGTTTCAACATGCAAAGGGACTGGGAAAGTCAGTTTTTGTAGATCCCATGAAAAGGTATTCACAAAATGTCCATGAGATGATCTTTTGGAGCAGTTTGTGGAAGTACCCACAAGGGATCAGGCAATTCTGGATCTGGTGATGTGTAATGACGTAAACTTGATTAAGAGTTTAAGGTGTAAGTCGTCCTGGGGGGCTGTGATCAGAATATGATAAAATTCAGGCTGCAGTTTGAGATGAAGAATCAGCTGGAATCAGATGGCATGGTATTACCATTGAGTAAAGGTAACTACAAAGACATGAGGGAGGGGGTTGGTCAGAGTTGATAGGAAGGTAAAAACAATGACAAGATGCTGGAAACCAGATTCTGGATTAGTGGTGCTGGAAGAGCACAGCAGTTCAGGCAGCATCTGAGGAGCAGTAAAATCAACGTTTTGGGCATAAGCCCTTCATCAGGAATACAGCCAGACAGCCTGAAGGGTGGAGAGATAAGCTAGAGGAGGGTTCAGGCAGCATCCGAGGAGCAGTAAAATTGATGAAACGTTTGCCCGAAAAGGCAATTTTACTGCTCCTCGGATGCTGCCTGAACTGCCGTGCTCTTCCAGCACCACTAATTCAGAGTTGATAGGAAGGTAAGTCTAGCAGGAAAGGCAGCGAATGTGCTGGCTTGGAGGGATGTGATGACTTGGAGGGGGTCCAGAGGAAGTTTACAGAAAGGATCCTGGGATGAAAGACTGGCCATAAGAAGAGGTTGAGAGTTTTGGGTGAAATCCTGGTGCCAAAATAATTGGTCGTAGATTTTTTTTTGCAGCTGAGCTGTTCCACCAGTCCCAAACTGAGGAATAAGCTGGTTGTTGCTGAGTAAGTAAGTGCCCGTTGACAAAAATACTAATGACCTCTCCTATAACTTTGCTAACACTAAGTAGAAACGATTGGCTAGCTTAGAGGAGGAATGTCTTCTGAGGTTGTGAATCCTTGAAACTTCTTTGAAAGCAGTGGGGATGGAGTCCTTGAACATTTTTAAGGCTGAGATACATATTGCCAATCGGGGAAAATCAAGGAAAAGGCAGGAAATGGATGTAAGGAGTATCAGATCAGTAATGATTCCATTGCATGGCAAAGCAGGTTTGTGGGGCTAAATGACCAACTTCTGTGCCTATGTCTTTAATCTTGTTCTGATTGAGAATAGAGTCAGAGTTATAAAGCACAGAAACAGGCCTTTGGGATATATCTGAGCAATTTTTATTCTCATGTTGTCATTGTATTGGAATAGTTTGTAAGAGGTTCATAGGGGTGATCTTATAAAAGTTCATAAAATGATGACGGGCATGGATAGGATAAATGGACAAAGTCTTTTCTCTGGGGTGGGGGAATCCAGAACTAGAGTGCATAGGTTTATGGTAAGAGGGGAAAGATATATTAAAAAAAAGACCTACGGGGCAACTTTTTCTCGCAGAGGGTAGTATGTGTGTGGAATGAGCTGCCAGTGGTGGAGGCTAATACCACTGCAACATTTAAAAGACATCTGTATGGGTATACGAACAGGAAGAGTTTAGAGGGATACCGGGCTGGGTGCTGGCAAGTGGGACTAGATTAGGTTACGATATCTGGTCAGCATGGATGAGTTGGACCGAAGAGTCTGTTTCCATGCTTTATATCTCTATGACTCAAAGAATCGACAGCACTACTGATGATGTCAGGAGCCAAAGCTTTCATTCTGAATTCAGGCTTTCCTCGAGATTGTGAAATGAATCAAAAAGACAGCTATCTGTAATAGTGGATCTCAGGAATCATCCACTCAGAACTTCCAGCAGAAAATGGTTCCAAATGCCTCTGCACAACACGCTGGGCTCCTCCAATGTTGAGAATGCTTGTGGAACTTCTTCCTTCAGCGAGTTCTTTAGTTGGCCTCCACACGACTGTAGAACTTTGCTCTCTCTATAGCACGTTTCTTAAAGCCTGCACATAGTTCTGTCTCGCAGCTTTAGCAGGCTGAAAACTCATTTTTAAGTATGCGTGGTGCTGCACATGATGAATTGATCCCATGGATTTATAATAATGGTATTGAGAGAGACACAGCAACAGATAGTCCAGTATAATCAAGTTTGCAAGAAAGGAAAGTGGAATGTTAGCCTTTATTGCAAGGAGGGCACATAGGAGAAAGTGAGGACAGCAGATGCTGGAGATCAGAGTCGAAAGTGTACTGCTGGGAAAGCACAGCAGGTCAGGCAGCATCCAAGGAACAGGAAAAGGGCTTATGCCTGAAACGTCGATTCTCATGCTCACACACAAGCAGTTAATGCCTGAGATGTTGTAGAATCAATTGTGGCCTTTAAAAAAGGAAATTGGATAAACATCTCAAGATATATGATTTGATACAATACCAAAGGTTGACACAGTGGGACTACTCCTATAGAGAGCCAAGGTGGACTCAACACATCTTCCTGCTTTACTGTAACCATTTTGATTCCGAGAACAATCACAATTTTCTGACTCGCTGTACCAAACTTTATTACTTTAAAATGCTCACCAATGATCCTGCTAAATGCGCGATTTCATTTCATTCTCTTAAAGCACACTGGAATAACACTATTTGTCTCTTCAACTGACCTGCAGTAAGGTTGACAACGGATGCTGTGCCTGCAGTAATGGCATCAACTTGTGAATGGATCTCATGTTTGGATTCATCCATTTTATTTTTTCTCCATGCTTTTGAGGCCTATAACATAAAAACAATAAACTTTCCACATTAAAGATCAAATCCATGTTATTTTGACATAAAATTAGAATTATATAATCAATAGAATCATTAAGACACAATGAATCATTAGGTTGACAGGATGACCTGGATAACAGCATAAAAGCAAGATCAATGTATTTATCAGAAATAGGCCAGATTTATATACGGTTTGTAATGTGACAAGCACCTCAAGTAGCAAAATGACAACTCAACTGGTGAATGATAGTGTGTCTCTGGAGTAAATCTCAAAGTGATCAGTATTCAATTATTTAAAATCTACATCGATGGTATGTTGATATTTAAACACGATTTAAATGAATAATAAAATGTTTTATACAATATATCAGTTTTACGCAGTAATTGAACTTCTAGCAAGCAGTACACATTTAATCATAAATGCTAGGCTTCATGCAACATTAAAGTAAAAGACTATATGTTATAAAGGTAGTTTTCTCATTATATTGTTAATCCAGTAGGGGACTTTTAAGCCACCAAAATTTAAAACAGCAATGCATTCTCACAAATTATTTAGAATTCACTGATGTTTATCCCAATGTATCCTGCTCTAAATGAGATAGAATAGTACAAACTGGAAGAACAGCATCTCATTTTCCACTTGGAGATCCTACAGCCTTTAAGACTCAATACGGAGTTCAATAATTTTAGGGCCGAGCACCTTTTTCTCGGTCCTTTCTCCAAACTCTCCCACACCAGGCCTTGTCATCACACGGGCTACGACCAGAACTTATTATTGCCAGCTACTCATGGACCTATTGATTCTCCCAGGCTGACCATTATGCAATCCTTTTATTTCAGGGTCACTGGTCCCAAAATGTTAACCTTGCTTTCTCTCCACAGACGCTGTCAGACCTGCTGCATTTCTTCAAACATTTCTGCTTTTGTTACAGATTTCCAGCACCTGCAGTTTTTTTGGGTCTTTTTTGTTTCATTTGAACTAATACTGAGGCAGCTGTGGTAGCACGGTAGCTCAGTGGTTAGCACTGCTGCCTCACAGCACCAGGGTCCCAGCTTCGTTTCCAGCCTTGGGTGATTGTCTGGATGGAATTTGCACATTCTCCCCGTGTCTGCGTGGGTTTCCTCCGGGTGTTCCGGTTTCCTCCCACAGTCCAAAGATGTGCAGGTCAGGTGGATTGGCCGTGTTAAATTGCCCATAGTGTTAGGTGCATTAGTCACAGGGAAATGGGTCTGGATGGATGACTCTTCGGAGAGTCGGTATGGACTTGTTGGGCCGAAGGGCATGTTCCCACACTGTCAGGAATCGAATCTAATCAGTTAACCTCACGTTTGCTTACAAAAGCATAACCATTGCAGATCCAAGAGTTGCTTAGTTTAGAAAGATCTTTCTGTTCAGAACAAAGTCAAGTGAATTTTATATTTGGGTATGATCTTTAAAGACTGAAATCTTGAATATTGTCCTTGACTGTTGAACATACCTATTAACATCCTCAAGTTTTGTCACTTTTCCCCCACAAATAATGCGCATATTAATTCAGATTGTTATGATGACACTTATTAGATTAAATTACTTACAGTGTAGAAACAGGCCCTTCGGCCCTACAAATCCACACCGACCCGCCGAAGCGCAATCCACCCATACCCCTACATTTACTCCTTACCTAACACTACGGGCAATTTAGCATAGCCAATTCACCTGACCCGCACATCTTTGGACTGTGGGAGGAAACCGGAGCACCCAGAGGAAACCCACGCAGACATGGGGAGAACGTGCAAACTCCACACAGTCGCCTTCATTCATTCATTTTACTTAGCAGTCCTTCGAGCTTTTTTTAATTCCCATATCTGAAATCAAGCTCCTCATTTTCAGCAACCTTTCATAAGCTCTGTTTGGAGGTTCTGTTGCCACATTCAATGCCTCAATTTTTAGCTTCAACTCAACCACAGAGCTACAAAATAGTGCACTCCACAAAATGCTAAACTTGTATTGCTGCTTTAGATAGGAATCACATTCAATTCAATGCATCAATGGACTCTAAATGGATTGATAATGAGGATCATCAAATATAAAATGATCAGCATTACACTTGGATAATACAATATTCTAAATTTAAGATTTGTAACTATTTTTGGTCTTACGTGACAATGGACTACAGATATTCTAAAAGGTAGTAGAGTAGCAAGCCACTCAAGTGATATACAGGCATAACCATCAGGACAGACTTAAAGAGTTGAGTCTTTTTTAACTTCACAAATCTGGTGGTTTATGGGGACCATCACTGAGGTTTTTTTTTAAAAATTGAGAGAAATCGGCATACCTTACCAAAGTCTAGATTATAGTGGTGCTGGAAAAGCACAGGTCAGGCAGCATCCAAGGAGCAGGAAAATCAACGTTTTGGGCAAAAGCCCTATATCAGGAATAGAGGCAGGGTACCTGCAGAGTGGAGAGATTATCTGTCTGACCTGCTGTGCTTTTCCAGCACCACTATAATCTAGACTCTGGTTTCCAGCATCTGCAGCTCTTGTTTTTACCTAGTTTGTACCTTACCAAAGCAAGCACATTTTTCTGCTTTAGCCTCAAATTTAGGAGCATTTAAAATGTCATAAAATTTATTCAATTTAATTTTAATTGTCAGTTCAGAAATTCATTATAGGTACATTGAATCCCATGTTGCAGGATTGTATTGCAGCAACAGAGTTTGTTTCCTGTTAAAGGTTACAATCTCTTCTTTTGACTCATGATGGATGTTGGATGCATACAAAGAAGATTCTTTTCTAATTAAGAATATATACAATTTGTAATCATGGTATGCATATTTCTTATCATAGCAGTCATTCAAATTACCAAAAATCTCTGCAGTTCAAGTTAATAAATTAGCATTTGTTTCCCTCAGGCAACCAGCTACCCCTCTACATTCGGAACAGATCCACTGTAGTCCAGATGGGATAAAACTGGATCTTTTCATGAGTAGTGTGTTCAACTACATGAGGAATAAATTAGTATAGAAGCAATTAACATTGTATTGAGTTTCTATGAGTTGAATTAAGGCCGCATGTCGCAGATGTTTTGCATTTTTCCCTTTCTATGTGTTGCACAATTTATAACGTGGCCTCTAAACACTGACTTAACAGAAAAACGCTCAAGAGCTTTTGCTGCGTATAGATCTGCCATTCCTCTGAAAGGATGACGACTAGCTTTGAATTTGTTATTAACACTTTGTATCATGATCTTAAACAGAGTAATTTGAAGTAAATTTATTTCCAGCAATGCATAATTTTAATGTCCTTATAGAAAAACAAACCCTTGAACTAGCAGTCACAACACTTCAGCCAAGTGAACCAAAATTCAATAATCTGATGTTCTCAAAATGATGCTACTGTGAGAGTTCTTCACATCCATTTTAAACTAATTTCACTTGGCATATCTAGAAGCATTGACAAATGCATAAGTTTACGCACCTGCACTTAAATACACAGATCAAGAAGTTATTACTAAATATAAGTATACAATGGTTCAGTGAATTAATCAGAATCAACTTACAGCATCATGTCCAAGGGGCGGCAAGGCATCAACATCATCCAGACTCGCTGTTGCTTGTTGCACTGCCTGCATGCTGGAATTAATAGTTCCCATGAGAGCTTGCTGTGCAGAGGTCTAAAAAAGACAAATTATAAAAATTGCAATTTAGTTACGCTGTATTAAAGAAAACATTCATTCATTCTCAATGTTACTGGCAGTTCACCAAGGAATCTGCAGCACACAAAATATTGCTTTAAAGAAGTCAAGGTTTTGTTTCAAAGAAAATAGGTTTCCAAAATGTTTATTGAATAAATTTCAGTAATACTACCCAATAAAGCATGCAGAGCAGCTGAAATGTTCAGAAGTAAATACTCAAATTCAACACACACCTTTTACTAATGTCCTTTCTAGAGTTAAAACCTGGCATTGATTAGTCCTCCAACATGGAGGCAAGAAAGCTATGATTATGAAATTATAGAAAATAATTTCACCAATCAACCAACTGTAATCGCAGATACCCATCATTTTCCAGTACATACTGCTTTCCTGAAGATCAATGCTTCAGAGATGGACAGAAAGTGTTTGGTGCTTACTTAATAGTTGTTGGGTAGGAGCCAGAAAAACCTTAAGGGTAATTCTTTTCCATCTCCTTTGCTGTGTGACCAAGAAATAATTTTATTGTATGTTTACAAAAACTGATGAAGTTGCCTGTGGAAATCTATGGAAACTTTGCCTTGTCCAACTACTTTGATAGGTTACTAGTAGGTGGCTTGAAGGTCTCAAGGCAACCATGATGGTTGCAAAAGGCCAGCTACGTTACTCCACAATGTCCAGGCTAAGGTAATCATGATATGTTACTAATGGGCAATAAGTTAATAATTCTGGAATATGAAGCTAGATTCAGTAATGGTGATGTGAAATCATCACTGGCAGTCATTAAAAATGCAATAAATTCACTAATGTCATTTAGGGATGAACATCTACCATCTTTACTTGGTATAGACTAAATGTGACACCCGATGACCAAATATCATGTATGTGAGCTAATGACTGTAATTAAATCCAGAAAGCACAACCATCAGCCAGACACCTGAGGGAGTATGTATCATAGGCAGTGGAGCAGAATTTAGAGGGGACCTGATTAATATGCACCAAGTCCAAATATTTCTTAACAGCAACTTTAGGAGTTAATCCAGAGGCATAATAATTAAAATCTTCATTCATTTAAATATAGTTTCTTACCAATGGAGGCATATGTCCTCTGTGCATCTGTCCGCTGGTCACCTGTTGTTGGGCTGCTGGCATTGTTCCAACCTGAAAGCTCTCTGGACCTCCAGCTCCAGAACGCATAATTGCAGGTAATGCCACAGATCCATGTTCCACTTTTCCAGTTCTGTTAAATTGTTGCTGCATGATGGTAGACCTGCAAAAATAATAGTGCACCTAAATAATATCAATTCATTAAACGTACATTACGAAGACATGAAGAAAATCAGAACGTTATTCAAGTTGCTGCTTATTTTTCAAATATAGTTGCATTTATGGTGTTACACCTTTTCATCATAAAGGAACAGAGGAATGTAGAAACAGAAAGAGGCCTTTCAGGCTCCTTCAAGCCATTTCCACCATTTAACTTGATCATAGCTGATCTCTGCCTCAAATCTATGCACAGATATTTTTCATATTCTTCAGTACCAAACAAATCAAGCTTACAAGTTCCAATTGGCCAGTGTCAAATTCAACTTGGAAAGGGAAGAGAGAGAAGTTTCACTATCTTGACTGAAATAAAGTACATTCCGAGTGCACAACGAAATGGGCTAAACATTCGTAGAGTCAGAGAGATGTACAGCATGGAAACAGACCCTTTGGTCCAACCCGTCCATGCCCACCAGATATCCCAACCCAATCTAGTCCCACCAGCCAGCACCCGGCCCATATCCCTCCACACTCTTCCTATTCACGTACCCACCCAAATACCTCTTAAATGTTGCAATTGCACCAGCTTCCACCACATCCTCTGGCAGCTCATTCCATACACGTACCACCCTCTGCGTGAAAACATTGCCCCTTGGGTCTCTTTTATATCTTTCCCCTCTCACCTTAAACCTATGCCCTCTAATTCTGGACTCCCCAATTCCAGGGAAAAGATTTTGCCTATTTACCCTATCCATGCCCCTCAATTTTGTAAACCTCTATAAGGTCACCCCTCAGCCTCTGGCGCTCCAGGGAAAACAGCCCCAGCCTGTTCAGCCTCTCCATATAGCTCGAATCCTCCAATCCTGGCAACATCCTTGTAAATCTTTTCTGAACCCTTTCAAGTTTCACAACATCTTTCCGATAGGAAGAAGAGAATTGCATGCAATATTCCTAACCAATGTCCTGTACAGCCACAACATGACCTCCCAACTCTGACCAATAAATGAAAGAATACCAAACACCTTCTTCACTATCCTATCTACCTGCAATTCCACTTTCACGGAGCTATGAACCTGCACTCCAAGATCTCTTTGTTCAGCAATACTCTCTAGGACCTTACCATTAAGTGTATAAGTACTGCTAAGATTTGCTTTCCCAGAACTCAGCACCTCGTATTTATCTGAATTAAACTCCATCTGCCACTTCTCAGCCCATTGGCCCATCTGATCCAGATCCTGTTGTAATCTGAGGTAACCCTCTTCACTGTCCACTACACCTCCAATTTTGGGTGTCATCTGCAAACTTACTAATTGTACCTCTAATGCTCGCATCCAAATCATTTATGGAAATGACAAAAAGTAGAAGACCCAGCACCGATCCTTGTGGCACTCCACTGGTCACAGGCCTCCAGTCTGAAAAACAACCCTTTACTACCACCTCTGTCTTCTACCTTTGAGCCAATTCTGTATCCAAATGGGTAGTTCTCCCTGTATTCCATGAGATCTAAACTTGCTAATCAGTCTCCCATGGGGAACCTTGTCAAACGCCTTACTGAAGTCCATATAGATCACATCTACTGCTCTGCCCTCATCAATCCTCTTTGTTACTTCCTCAAAAAAACTCAATCAAGTTTGTGAGACATGATTTCCCACGTGCAAAGCCATGTTGACTATCCCTAATCAGTCCTTGCCTTTCCAAATACATGTACATCCTGTCCCTCAGGATACCCTCCAACAACTTGCCCACCACCAAGGTCAGGCTCACCGGTCTATAGTTCCCTAGCTTGTCTTTACCGTCCTTCTTAAACTGCGGCACCACGTTTGCCAACCTCCAGTCTTCCGGCACCTCACCTGTGACTATCGATGACATAAATAGCTCTGCAAGAGGCCCCACAATCAATCTGTAGCTTCCCACAGAGGTCTCGGGTACACCTGGAGATTTATCCACTTTTAAGCATTTCAAGACATCCAGCACTTCCTCCTCTGTAATCTGGACACTTTGCAAGATGTCACCATCTATTTCCCTACAGTCTATATCTTCCACATCCTTTTCCACAATAAATACTGATGCAAAATATTCATTTAGTATCTCCCCCATTTTCTTTGGCTCCACACAAAAGCTGCCTTGCTGATCTTTGAGGGGCCCTATTCTCTCCCTAGTTACCCTTTTGTCCTTAATATATTTGTAAAAACCCTTTGGATTCTCCTTAATTCTATTTGCCAAAAGCTCTCTCATGTCCCCTTTTTGCCCTCCTGATTTCCCTCTTAAGTATACTCCTACTTTCTTTATACTCTAAGGATTCACTCTATCTATCCTATCTGTACCTGGCATATGCTTCCTTCTTTTTCTTGACCAAACCCTCAATTTTGACCAACCCAGCATTCCCTATACCTACCAGCCTTCCCTTTCAGCCTGACAGGAATATACTTTCTCGGGATTCTTGTTACCTCATTTCTGAAGGCTTCCCATTTTCCAGCCATCCTTTTATCTGCGAACATCTGCCCCCAAATCAGCTTTTGAAAGTTCTTGCCTAATACCATCAAAATTGGCCTTTCTCCAATTTAGAACTTCAACTTTTAGATGTGGTCTATCCTTTTCCATCAGAATTTTAAAACGAATAGAATTATGGTCGCTGGCCCCAAAGTGCTCCCCCACTGACACCTCAGTCACCTGCCCTGCCTTATTTCCCAAGAGTAGGTCAAATTTTGTACCTTCTCTAGTAGATACATCCATATACTGAATCAGAATATTGTCCTGTACGCACTTAAATTCCTCGCCATCTGAACCTTTACCACTTCATTTTAGGATGTGGCTTCATTTTAGATTCCTCCAGAGATATTGCTTCTTTGCATATTGCTTTAAACAATATTGGTTAGATTATCCTTTAACGTTCTAATTTTCTAATCAACCTGTTCAGAGATGTTATTACGCACCTTTTGGAGCAGAAGGGACTTGAACACAGGCCTCCCAGTCCAATGATAGGGACACTATTACTGCACTAGTGGGCACCCTGTTCAACTTTCGATATTCAAGGAAATACATGCCTAATTTAACCAACCCATTCCCATAATTTAACCATTCAAAACCAGATATTATTCTACAAATTTTTTCTTGCGCAATGAACATGTCATTGTGAAAAAGGATATTTCCTCACTTCACAGGTGAAGAGGTACAAGGTCTTAAGGTACAACTGCAAACATGGGGAAGGTGAAGTAGAAGTGACACATTTCTTCTGGAGAATAGAAAGAAGCCATACAACTTTAGAAAGAATTTGGTCCTGACTACATTATGAGCATCACTTCCAGTTTCATTAACCTGGATTGTGGACTAATATTTTTACATGGGTCTCATAACTTTTTTTTAAAAAAGTCTTTTACGTGTTTTATTTTTCCACTTACTTTTTGGGAGAGACAGAGTCCTCCAACATCGTAGATTCTTCATCGCCCTCCAATCCAAAATGGTCTTTGCTTTTTTTCTATGAAGAGGAAAGTTTATTTGTATCTGCTTTGAAAGCCAAGTTCCCCAGTGTGCTCTTTACTAACCCATTTGTTGTTAAGTGGAAGATCCGATTTGAGAACCAGCTAGCTTTACATTCCAATTCCTACTAGTACAAATCTAGAACTCAGTCACCAACTTTTACCAGCGTTTGGCCACTTAATACAGAAACACCTGATAATACACTCAATGAGTTGACCACAAAGGCTAAATCACCTTACAAAAATCCTTCAATTGTAAGACATTCTCAGTGATAAGCCAATAAGGAATGGATTCACAAACAGATTCTTAGTTCTGACTGATACATATTTTTACTAATAGTCAACAATGCACTGTTTTCTTCACTATGCCTCATTCAACTTGACTTGAAAACAAATAGGATTTAACATCTTGACAGCCGAGAATAGTTAACTACAGCTTGTTATACTTGTGCATAAAGTTACACTGTCAAAAATTCAATGGTGGAAGAAATATTCAAAATTACACTTAAAATTGAGCACCATGCCCGTATAAAAACAAGCACTAATAGAATAATAATGCTCACTTGTTTTTTTTTTAAAAATGATTTCTTACTTGATTAAGAACATGCTTTAAAACTACATTTCTAAATTTGTTCTGAATTCTTGTTTTCATTCCATCACTTTTAACCCTGTACTTATTTTTAAAACTGTCAAGAACATTACAAATATGAGTAAACCACATGACCCTGGAGAATTCCCTCCTTAAGGATCAACATACAGCACATGAACTGCAGCAGTTCAAGCAGCAGCTCACCACCATCTTCTCAAGGGCAATTAGAGATAAGACAATAAAAAAGACTGGCCAGTCAGAAATGCTCATATCCCATGAATCAATAAAAAAATACCTCCTAAGCTTCCAAAAACTCAAACAGTTTCATGACAACCTGATTCAGGCATACCTCACTATGATTCTCAGGGAATATATTGGTAAGTTTTATTGTTTTTATAGTTTGTTGATGCAGAAAATCCAAAGATTGTCACATTTTGACATCATTCCCTATATCTGTATTACAGTGGAAACTTGTAAAAAATCTAAACACACTTGTAAACTAAACAGATGACAACCATAGAAGAAAGAAGTTTACTAGAATACCTTTTTCAGAATGATGTCGATGTATCCAGCTATAAGCTGTGCAATTTGTTCTCCTTCAGTTGTCTGAACTGAGTAATAACCATCCTGATAGTCACCAAAATCCTGCATGGAGGAAAAGTAGCAAAAAAATTCCTTAGAACATCATACAGCTCAAAACGTCAAATTTAATCTCAATTTATTACTTTTCACAAATCTCTCTTTTGCATTTCCTCCTTTAGTTGCATCCACCCAATTTGTGGGCGGCACGGTGGCACAGTGGTTAGCACTGCTGCCTCACAGCGCCTGAAGACCCGGGTTCAATTCCCGACTCAGGCGACTGACTGTGTGGAGTTTGCACGTTCTCCCCGTGTCAGCGTGGGTTTCCTCCGGGTGCTCTGGTTTCCTCCCACAGTCCAAAGATGTGCGGGTCAGGTGAATTGGCCATGCTAAATTGCCCGTAGTGTTAGGTAAGGGGTAAATGTAGGGGCATGGGTGGGTTTCGCTTCGGCGGGTCGGTGTGGACTTGTTGGGCCGAAGGGCCTGTTTCCACACTGTAAATCTAATCTAATCTAGTTTGTAGTGGCTCAGTGACAGCCGATTGTCTGAGTCACAAGGTTATGATTTCAAGTTGCACCCTAGGACTCAACCATATAACCTGATTCATCAATGCAGTCATCACACTTTAGGAGACACCCTCAGGTCATGTGTTAAACCAAGGCCCAGTCTGTTCGTTTGGGTGGATGCAAATAGTCCCATAGTGCAAATTGAACAGTGGAGAATACTCTGTGATGGGTTATAGGACAAATCTTATGGTCAAAATATTAGTATATTGTAGCTTACTGTTGTTTAGAAGGGCTTAAGGGCTTACAATATGCTATTTGACTACATAATAGTCACGAAGCTTCAAAAAGTAATTAGTTAATTAATTTGATATATCTGAAACAAAATATGCTTTATAACCTCATTAGTTCTTGTTTTACAGTAGATGTTGTTAAACTTTGTAATTGAGACAGTACAGGGTGGGGTCAAGCAAACTTTTCGTCTGCTTCTGTAGCATCTGCTCATGAAGCTTGATGCCTTTTCCTTAACAGTAGTTCTTCCAACACAGCTAGAGTACACAAAACCTCTACCAATAGAAGAAATAATATTATGCGAAAGCCAACAAAACAAATATGAAATGATTGGATAATTTCAACTCCAATCATATTTAACAAATACACTGTCTAGAACCACAACATTAAATCTGAAAATGATTCTTTCAATTATACTGTGATACAAAATATGCGAGAATGATCATGCGACTAATGTTAGATCTGATCCATAATTTCCCTTACTCTAGTTTTTCTAGCCTAAAAGTTAAGACAAGATGGCAACATCTGGTTGAGTTCAATACTACTTTCTTCCCTTACCGGAGGCTGGAAGGCAAACATAATTGTTTGTTCTCATCAATGCACCCAGTTTTAACTTTTGGCAACTTCACAAGGTCGAGCACTTCATTCAATTTGTTTTTACAAATGTCAATTTAAAAATTTGCCATATTATTGTAAGAAAGAGAAAACCATAGCTTGGCCTTTAGCTTCATTCTGAAATTACTCAAGGACATCACAAGTTGCATCACAGATACCCTTTAGTAAACAACACTCAGAGACAACCTTGATACGTGTATTGTCTCTCGGATGAAAACTGAATGAGATAAGATTCACTCAATAGGAAGTTAATATCTTACTGCAACGGACAGAATTCAGTGTTATGAAACTATTGATTGCTGAAATGTAGGTTCTGATGCAAATCAGAACACAAAGGTGAAATATTAATGTTGTCATAGAGAGATGGGCATTTTTCAGTATATACACTGGCTTTTGGTGGTGCCAGTTAAATCAAAACCCATCAGCTTTCAAGAGATTTTCAGTTCGTTTCTAATTACTTCAGACTTGCAACATTGGTATCTTGTACAGTAAATTCGATCCCTATTACCTTTGCTTAAAAACTGCCAATGATCAAAACATGATTTTAAGTCCTGGGACTGTAAATGTTCAAGCAAACACTGATAGGATTGGTACCTTATACAATAACCCTTGATAAGGAAAGTGTTCCAGTAACGAATAAATATTGTTTAGTTGCAGACCTTGATTTTCAGTGTTAAGGTCCTTGTGAGGACTTGAACACCATTTGAAAGTAGTAAATGCTGCATGTACAATTTTAAATGCTTACATTGGTGTCACTGCAAGTAACTTAGCAACTTAGCATCATTTCACAAGGAATATTGCATTTGGTAATCTTGATATAGATTAGAAACTGTTCTTCTGAACCCACATCAAAATCAGGAACAATGTATTTGCATTAAGGTAGGGGAAATTGAAGATGCCAGTCATGGTCTGCAATCCAAATCAAGAACTCTTGCCCCAAGTATAGTTTTTGCTTCTAGAATCCATCCCTTCACACTTGCCTAATATGAACAAGCAATACATTTGACCGCTTCATTCAACCGCTTCTTGCACTTGTGTAAAAGGGAAAGCTGAGCAAAAAAAAAGCTCTGTTTATTGGAGAGATCAGGCCTCAAATTTTTGGGTGGCACGGTGGCACAGTGGTTAGCACTGCTGCCTCACAGCGCCAGAGACCCGGGTTCAATTCCCGCCTCAGGCAGCTGTCTGTGTGGAGTTTGCACATTCTCCCAGTGTCTGTGTGGGTTTCCTCTGGGTGCTCCGGTTTCCTCCCACAGTCCAAAAATGTGCAGGTTAGGTGAATTGGCCATGCTAAATTGCCCATAGTGTTAAGTGAAGGGATAAATGTAGGGGAATGGGTCTGGGTGGGTTGCTATTCGGAGGGTTGGTGTGGACTTGTTGGGCTGAAGGGCCTATTTCCACACTAAGTAATCTAATCTAATTTTTAAAAAATGTTGTAGTTCTTGTTTGGTGCACAGGCCTGGGCACAATGCTCTGAGGCCTAGTGATTTATAGTATCTTTGTATAAACTTTTGTGCTTGATGCTTCTACTTATAAAGCCTGAATCCCATATTTAAATTTAAATTTAGTCTTGTCAAATTTTAAATATTTCTGTTCATAAACTCTCAGATCCTTCTTCTGCACCATTCAAAGTATGTCAGTCTAAATCCAGCACTGAAATTAAAAACACTACACAATAACAAATTATAGAACATAGGAAGCTTGCATAAGGTCCACTATTAGAGAGCAACTGGAATACAGAGGAACCTCGATTATCCGAATATTGGACTACCTGAAGGAGATCTTGAAGTTCTGATCAAAACATTACATCAAAGAGGCGTTTCTAACACGGATCATGTATTTTTGTTTACAATGATTAAAAACAAACTCGGCTTACTGAAATACTGCTGAGAACAGTCCTGGACATCGATGGGAGCCCAGGCACCGTTTTCAAATGACTGACTGCCTGTGCTCTCTCTCTCTCTCTCCACACTTTACCTGGAGTTCTACACTGGTGTGCACCCTAAATCCCTCTTTCCCAGAAAATCTCTGTCATGTTGTCCTGATGAAACTAGATAAAAAGTTGCAGTGAAAAATTGTGCGCACGCGGGGAATTGGAGACGTCCCCTCCTCCACCCCCAAAAAAGACAGCAGTAGTCTTGCTGTTGGTGTCCAGTCTGGCTGCCCCAGGGAGTTTTGGGGAGGGGGGGTAGGGAGCAGGTTCGATGGGGTTAGGGCTCACACAGGGGGACGGGTTTGGATGGGGTTAGGGGTGCGCGTGGGGAATGGGGCAGTATTTGGGGGGGGTGGGGGTGGGGGGGGGGGGGGGTGGGGGGCACGCGCGCATTGTGCCTAGACTCCAGAACCGGGAGTGGACTCAGCAAGTGCTCGCTGAATCAATCCATTCAACTGGGTAGTGGGAGGGGGGTGGGGGTTTCCCTTACACACAAATGTCTGTCTGCTCAGAAACAAACCCTGAGACAGAGAGGGGGAGCAAGGCAGGCAGAGCGAGGAAAAACAAAACTTCAGAAAACTGAGCCCCAGAGGAGAGGCACTGAATCAATTAACTGAATAACCAATTATCCAAACGAAATAGTGCCCGCCCATTTCGTTCGGACAATAGAGGTTCCTCTGTACTCCGAGTAACAAAAGGAAATCTACAAAGACACGTTTTGAGTTGCACTTAAGCATCTCCCAGCAAATCCATGGGTCATATTTGTACTGACTTAAATTTGCTTCTTAGCTGCCCAATGTTGGTGAACTTCACAATTGGCATGCCCAATTAAAACTGAACTATAAATCCCCCACCTACATGCTGTCTTGATACATTTTCCTACAATTACCTCAGGTATTCCAAGTGTTACACTAACTTAGTTCAACTAAAAGAAAAATACATTTTGCAGACAAAGCAATTATGAGTGAGAACAAACTGGAATCTTCAACCACCATATTTTATAGTATGTGCAGGGCGATGTATGCTCAATGTGCTTCAACACTTAGGAAGTCCAATTGGTTTGTAAAGAACTGCAAGGTAGAGACACTTGCTATAAAAAAAACATACCAGGGTAAAACTCTTTGGTGATGCGGCCCATCGTTTGATGTTAGTGAGGTTCCATTCCTGTATCACTTCTTTTGTTTTCTCATCCACACGCATAACACTTTCTTTGGTAATCCCCAATAAACGGGGTACAAGTTTATTCTTCCCTTTCATTTTCTCCTGTAGAATATTTAACATTTTATGTTTAAAGAAAACAAAAATTGCAAGGGAGCAAGATTGATAATGAGTTATAATCATAGGCTCCAAAATTTACAAGTGTCTAACCAAAAACAACAGGAACATTTGTCAGATTAACAAGTTTCGTGGAAGCAGTCAGATGCATTATAAGATTTCCTGAGTGTCTGCTAGATACATACCAAATGCATACTGGGAGGGATGGGGGAAGGGAAGAACCATCCAGCAAATAATTTGCAAAGCAAAATACATGATATAGTTAAATCCAAAAAGTACAAGCATGCACATAATTCTAGTGTCCCAGTGAAACAGTGAAAGCACTAATGCCATTGATTGATTAATTAAGTACAAAGGAGGAGAGTGGGAAGCATGGTATCTAATGATTAGCTCCATTTAGAGGAACATAGCCTATTTTTGATGTAAGAAGGACTCAAAAGGAAAAACACTCCTACCATATGAAGGTCAAGGATAATCAACTACAAGTTCATTTCTGTCACTCAGAAATTATGTTTTGACATATTACTGTGGCTTCCCATTAAAACCTAGTGCCTGAAAACCATATTCTTTAGATAGTGCACTAGTTCCTGAACAAAGGATATGCTTTCAGTTTTGCCACACTGGCAGCTTACTCAAAGCAAAGGGGAACTTATCGACAATTTTCAAATGAACTACATTTAGTTTACTAAATAGAAAACAGAAAGAACTGTGACTACTGTAAATCAGAAACAAAAACAGAAGTTGTTGGAAAGGTTCAGCAGGTCTCACAACATTTGGGAAGAGAAATCAAAGTTAATTATTAGATTAGACTTACATTAGATTAGACTTACAGTGTGGAAACAGGCCCTTCGGCCCAACAAGTCCACACCGACCCGCCGAAGCGAAACCCACCCATACCCCTACATTTACCCCTTACCTAACACTACGGGCAATTTAGCATGGCCAATTCACCTGACCCGCACATCTTTGGACTGTGGGAGGAAACTGGAGCACCCGGAGGAAACCCACGCAGACACGGGGAGAACGTGCAAACTCCACACAGTCAGTCGCCTGAGTCGGGAATTGAACCCGGGTCTCAGGTGCTGTGAGGCAGCAGTGCTAACCACTGTGCCACCGTGCCGCCCACAGAATGGTTCCTCAGAACTGAGGAAGGATCACTGGACCAGAGATTTCTCTGCATAAATACTGCCAGACCTGCTGAGCGTTTCCAGTGACCTCTATTTTTATTAGATTTATTTTAAATTTGAAATGAAGAGCATAATTTGGTAACATTTAATTAAAATAAAGCAAGTCAAAACAAACAGTACAAAAACGTTGTTGCATAAAAACTTGAAAAAATGATTACTTCAAAATTTACAGTAACCACTTACCTTAACCAAAAAGAAGGAAACTCCGTATGTCTTTAAAGATCGGGCCATCTTCACATACAACACTTTAGCCTCCATTTCAGTCATGTTGGCACAGTTTTTGTGTGTCTATGTATTAAAAAAAATGCAAGTTTGACTCCTTTGGTTAGCTTTAATCACTGAGATCTTATGTCAATAATGTGCACTGCAAACATGATGCCCATGGACAGAAGATGCTCAACAATACTTTAAGGATATATCAGTGGATGCTGAGAAAGAGAGGAAAAATGTTAAAAGTCAGAATGGTTGTGGGGGCAAAAGGATAAAATCATTTTACAAACAAAGTTTGGAAATGTGATAGAATATGCTCAGGGGCAGAAACTTGTTAAAACAAAACATTTTTCTCAAAGATGGAGCAGAAGATGAGAGGATGGAGAAGAATTTTAAAAGGAGAATGGAGTGAGGAGGAGGAGGACTGGAAAGGTAGAATGAGATTTTTTTTTAAAATGAAATTAAGCCTTTGATGGCAAGAGACAAGAAAGTAACAATGAGGTTGGGCAACTTCAGAGATAGAAGATCATAACAATATGTGAGAAAACACAACTCTATGCAATACAAAGGTGAAAACCTTCTGAAATAGCCTTGGTGGTTGATAGAATTGAACTGAAAAGCATTTCAAATGACAGCTTTGCTTTTATCATATTAAGCTGAAAAAGATTACAGCTGGCAGATCTTAACATAATTCATTCTCGATCAGTGGTGCTGGAAGAGCACAGCAGTTCAGGCAGTATCCAACGAGCAGCAAAATCGATGTTTCGGGCAAAAGCCCTTCATCAGGAATAAAAGCAGGAATAAAATATTCCTGATGAAGGGCTTTTGCCCGAAACATCGATTTCGCTGCTCGTTGGATGCTGCCTGAACTGCTGTGCCCTTCCAGCACCATTGATCCAGAATCTGGTTTCCAGCATCTGCAGTCATTGTTTTTACGTAGTTGACCTTAACATAGTTCAGGCATTTGAAAAGCTTAATGAAAGGTAAGCCTCTGCCAAAAGACACCTATGGTCAGATTCTCTTAGATTGGAAAGTTATCAGCAGCAATGCGACTAGCAAAATGGTAAATAAAGAGCAGAAAATAGCAGAACTAAAACTAAAGCAAATGCAGAAGTGCTGGTGCCAGTCAAGCTCGGTCAATCAGTGACAGCTCAATGTCAGATCAGGGCTTCTGCAACCTTTTCCGCAACCAAAACATGCTTCAAATTTCCAACAGTGCATTCTGAATAGCAAAGAGTGAACACACAAGCTGGAAAAACCAAGCCTCTTCGAGTACTGAGAAATGGTGCAGGAGGAATTGAACATGATATCCAGTGCAGCACCACCCAATGCTCAGAGCACAGATACAAGACAATTGTGACTGCTGACAGATTTAAGTAATGGGAAATGCTGACATTATAAAAATAAATTGTTTATGGAAAACATTTGCCACCTGATGCAAAATAGATTATAAAGAAGAGCTTTTTTAAAAATAAAATACCTATTCAAAATCTTAGTAATGTACTGCCTACGCTGTTTGAATTCTCGCTCTAATATCAATTTTGGTTATTCCAAATTCAAATGCCCAGTACTAACCTACAAGCTCATCAAACAGAGCACTGGGTTCCCAGAATTCTCCTAAACTGCTGTTACTCTTGATATCCAAAAAACAAATGCCAAAGAAAACTAAAAATAGCATACATTTCTAAATAGGATTTCAATTAATTCATTCATTTTTATTTGAATCTCTTGGTGTCTTCACTTAATTGATTTTGAAACGTGCAACAACCTTGAGAGAAGGAAAAATAATCTTATTTTTTTCCCTCATGGCTGTCAATGTCATTAGCAAAGCATGCATTTGCTATCTATTCCTCAAGATGATGGCAAGCTGCCTTCTAGAACCACTGCAGATCATGTGGTGTTCCACAGTGCTGATAAGGATTCCAGCTTTTTGACATAATGAGAATGAAGGAACGCAATTAATTCGAAGTCAGGATGGTATTTCACTTGGAGGGAATCTTGTAGGTGGTAGTATTCCCACATATCCGCTGATCTTGTCCTTCCAGACGACCAAGGATTTGAACGGCGCTGTCAAAGAGCCTTGCAGTGTACATGCTGCATGTTGACTCACAATACCCTCTTGGAGGGAATTCCAAGATTTTGACCCAGTGACATGAAGGAATGGTGATATATTTCCAAATTAGGTTGGTGAGTGGCTTGGAGGGGAACTTTCAGGTGGTAGCGTTCCCACATATCTACTGCCCTTGTCCTTCTACAGGAAGTCATCTTGGAAGGTGCTATTTTAATTTCTGCTGTACAGGTGGTCAGTTTTAGCCCAGATAATGCTAAGCTTCTTGTTGTCAGAGCTGTAACATCCAGGCAAGTGGAGAGTATTCCATTACATTCCTAACAGATGACGGACAGGTTTTGAGGTGACTGTCAAATGGCAGAGACAGTAATATTGTGGTAATGTCATTGGATTTGGTAACCAAAGGCCCAGGCTACTGTTCTCTGGGCCACCACGGAACTTACTGAATTTAAATTCAATTAATGATTTTGAAATTGAAAATTGAATTGTGCAACCAGATCTTGTTCAGTGAATTCCTTTCGGGAAGGAAAGGTGCTGACCTGGCATGTGACTCCAGACTCCCAGAAACCCATTTGACTCTTAACTGCTGTCTGAAATGGCCCCAAGGATGTTGATGCAGTGGGATTCGCTGATGATAATGATATTAACTGGCATTTCAGCAGCACAAATATTACTTGACACTTAACATTCCAAGCCTTGCTTCTCATCCATGTTTTGCTGCATTGGACATAGAGAGCTTCATAATCTCAAGGTTTTAAATTGCATCGAGTAGAGTCAGAGCTATACAGCATGGAAATAGACCCTTAAGTTCAACTCACCCACATTGACCAGACATCCCAATCTGATCTAGTCCCATTTGCCAGTACTTGACCCATATCTCTCTAAACCCTCGCTACTCATAACTATCCAGATGCTTTTGAAATGTTGTAATTTTACCTGCCTACACCACCACCTCTGACAGCTTGTTCCATACACACCTCACCCTCTGAAAAAGTTACCTCTCAAACCCTTTTTAAATCTTTCTCCTCACTTTAAACCTATGTCTTCTAGTTTTGAACTCCATCACCAGAGGAAAAAGACCTTGACTATTCATCCTATCCATGCCCCTCATGATTTTATTAATCTCTACAAGGTCACCCCTCAGTCTCTGACCTCCAGAACCTCAATTTTTGTAATATGGACACTTTAAGATATCACTATTTATTTTCCCAAGTTCTCGAGCTTCCATGTCCTTCTCTACAGTAAATCCTGACAAAATGCTTGTTTAATATCTCGCCCTTCTCCTGTGGTTCCACACAGACAGCTTGTTGATTCTTAAGTATTACAATCATCAATAAACATTCCCACTTCTGTGCTTTGGATGGAGATTAGCTTATTGATAAAATTGCTAAAGGCAGCTGGGTCGAGGATAGTGTTCTGGAAGAACTCGGAAGTTCTTGCCTAATACCGTCAAATTGGCCTTTCCAATTTAGAACTTCAACTTTTAGATCTGGTCTATCCTTTTCCATCACTATTTTAAAACAAATAGAATTATGGTCGCTGGCCCCAAAGTCCTCCCCGACTGACACCTCAGTCAACTGCCCTGCCTTATTTCCCAACAGTAGGTCAGGTTTTGCACCTTCTCTAGTACATACATCCACATACTGAATTAGAAGATTGTCTCGTACACACTTGACAAATTCCTCTCCATCTAAACCTTTAACACTATGGCAGTCCCAATCTATGTTTGAAAATTAAATTCCCCTATCATAACTACTCTATTATTCTTAGAGATAGCTGAGATCTCCTTACAAGTTTGTTTCTCAATTTCCCTCTGACTATTGGGGGGTCTATAATATAATCCCAGTAAGGTGATCATCCCTTTCTTATTTCTCAGTTCCACCCAAATAACTTCCCTGGATGTATTTTGGGAATATCCTCCCTCAGCACAGCTGTAATGCTATCCCTTACCAAAAATGCCACTCCCCCTCCTCTCTTGCATCTCTTTCTATCCTTCCTGTAGCATTTGTATCCTGGAACATTGAGCTGCCAGTCCTGCCCATCCCTGAGCCATGTCTCTGTAATTGCTATGATATCCCAGTCCCATATTCCTAACCATGCCATGAGTTCATCTGCCTTCCCTGTTAGGCCCCTTTCATTAAAATAAATGCAGTTTAATCTATTAGCCCTGCCTTGTCCCTGCCTGCCCTGATGGTTTGACTTACTTCTGTTCTCAGCTGTACCCGTCTCAGATCAATCTCTTTCCTCACTATATCCCTGGGTCCCACCTCCCCCCACCCCACATCTTACTAGTTTAAATCCTCCCAAGTAGTTCTAGCAAATTTCCCTGCCAGTATATTAGTGCCCTTCCAATTTAGGTGCAATCCATCCTTCTTGTACAGGTCACTTCTACCCCAAAAGAGATTCCAATCACCCAAAAATGTGAAGAAAAGGTCAAGAAAAAGAAGGAAGCATATGTCAGGTACAGACAGGATAGATCGAGTGAATTCTTAGAAGATTATAAAGAAAGTAGGAGGATACTTAAGAGGGAAATCAGGAGGGCAAAAAGGGGACATGAAATAACTTTGGCAAATAGAATTAAGGAGAATCCAAAGGGTTTTTACAAATATATTAAGGACAAAAGGGTAATTAGGGAGAGAACAGGGCCTCTCAAAGATCAGCAAGGCGGCCTTTGTGTGGAGCCACAGAAAGTGGGGGAGATACTTACTGAATATTTTCCATCAGTATTTACTGTGGAAAAGGATATGGAAGATATAGAATGTAGTAAAATAGATGGTGACATCTTGCAAAGTGTCCAGCTTACAGAGGAGGAAGTGCTGGATGTCTTCAAATGGTTAAAAGTGGATAAATCCCAAGATGTACCCGAGAACTCTGTGGGAAGCTACATAAGTGATTGTAGGGCCCCTTGCTGAGATATTTATATCGATAGTCAAAGGTGAGGTGCCGGAAGACTGGAGGTTGGCAAATGTGGTGCCATTGTTTAAGAAGGGCGGTAAAGACAAGCCAGGGAACTATAGACCGGTGAGCCTGACCTCGGTGGTGGGCAAGTTGTTGGAAGGAACCCTGAAGGACAGGATGTACATGTATTTGGAAAGGCAAAGACTGATTCGGGATAGTCAACATGGCTTTGTGTGTGGGAAATCGTCTCTCACAAACTTGACTAAGTTTCTTGAAGAAGTAGCAAAGAAGATTGATGAGGGCAGAGCAGAAGATGTGATGTATATGGATTTCAGTAAGGCATTCAACAAGGTTCCCCATTGGAGACTATTAGCAGGTTAGATCTCATGGAATACAGGGAGAACTAGCCATTTGGATACAGAACTGGCTCAAAGGTAGAAGACAGATGGTGGTGGCGGAGGGTTGTTATTCAGACTGGAGGCCTGTGACCAGTGGAGTGCCACTAGAATCGGTGCTGGACCCTCTACTTTTTGTCATTTACATAAATGATTTGGATGCGAGCATAAGAGGTATAGTTAGTAAGTTTGCAGATGACACCAAAATTGGAGGTGTAGTGGACAGCGAAGAGGGTTACCTCAGATTACAACAGGATCTGGATCAGATGGGCCAATGGGCTGAGAAGTGGCAGATGGAGTTTAATTTAGATAAATACGAGGTGCTGCATTTTGGGAAAGCAAATCTTAGCAGGACTTATACACTTAATGGTAAGGTTTGGGGGAGTGTTGCTCAACAAAGAGACCTTGGAGTGCAGATTCATAGCTCCTTGAAAGTGGAGTCGCTGGTAGATAGGATAGTGAAGGCTGTGTTTGGTATGCTTTCCTTTATTGGTCAGAGTATTGAGTACAGGTGTTTGAAGGTCATGTTGTGGCTGTACATAATATTGGTTAGGCTACTGTTGGAATGTTGCATGCAATTCTGGTCTCCTTCCTATCGGAAAGGTGTTGTGAAACTTGAAAGGGTTCAGAAAAGATTTACAAGGATGTTGCCAGGGTTGGAGGATCTGAGCTACAGGGAGAGACTGAACAGACTGGGGCTGTTTTCCCTGGAGCGTCAGAGGCTGAGGGGTGACCTAGATTAGACTTACAGTGTGGAAACAGGCCCTTCGGCCCAACAAGTCCACACCGACCCGCCGAAGCGCAACCCACCCATACCCCTACATTTACCCCTTACCTAACACTACGGGCAATTTAGCTTGGCCAATTCACCTGACCCACACATCTTTGGACTGTGGGAGGAAACCGGAGCACCCGGAGGAAACCCACGCAGACACGGGGAGAACGTGCAAACTCCACACAGTCAGTCGCCTGAGTCGGGAATTGAACCCGGGTCTACAGGCGCTGTGAGGCAGCAGTGCTAACCACTGTGCCACCGTGCCGCCCACAAAGAGACCTATAGAGGTTTAAAAATTATGAGGGGCACGGATAGGATAAATAGGCAAAGTCTTTTTCCTGGGGTTGGGGAGTCCAGAACTAGAGGGCATAGGTTAAGGGTGAGAGGGGAAAGATATAAAAGAGACCTAAGGGGCAACCTTTTCATGCAGAAGGTGGTACATGTATGGAATGAGCTGTCAGGGATGTGTTGGAGGCTGTTACAATTGCAACATTTAAGAGGCATTTGGATGGGTATATGAATAAGGGGGGTTTGGAGGGATATGGGGCGGGTGCTGGTAGGTAGGACTAGATTGGGTTGGGATATCTGGTCGGCATGGACAGGTTGGACCAAAGGGTCAGTTTCCATGCTGTACATCTCTATGACTCTATGACTCATCAGAACCATCAAAATCTTACATGCGTCAATAAGATCACCTTTCATTCTTTTAAATCCCAGTAGTTAAAAGTCTAACCTGTTCAATCTGTCTTTATAAGTTTTGTCCGAAGTAGTAAACCTTCACCTTAACTGTCTGAAGAAATATAGCTTTTATCATTTAAGGAGACCAAATTTGTACACAGCACTCCATGTGTAGTCTCACCAATACCTGTACAGCTGCAATAAAACTTCAACTTCAACTTCTATATTCCCCCGCAGTAAATTACAACATTCCACTTGCCTTCCTGAACACCCTAAGTACTAACTTTGCGACTGATCTACTAAAAACACACTGCTCCTTCTGCACCACTTCTGTAAACTCTCTCCATTTAAACATTACACTGCTTTTCTATTCTTCTTGCCAAAGCTGTTCAATAGGCCACATGCATTTTCACACATTCTTAATAACCAGTTTCCAAATATATCTCCTTCTCAAGGGCAGTTAAGGATGGGAGATTAATGCTGGCTGTGCCTGTGACGCTGACATCCTAGAAGCACAATTCATATTCAAAATATTGAATGAAATTTATATTGAAAAGTCTCTTGGCTGAATTAAAGGATTCTGATCAAATTAGAGTCTCAACCTCAAAATTTCTAAAAATACAACATTTAACATGTATATCTAAATGAGAATCAGCCTCCTACCAAGGTCACAATCTGCTTTTAATTTCAGTGTAAGAGTATTGCTTGCATTAAATGCTTTATACACAAACACAAACATCATGTTTTGCAAAACCTACCATGAATATTTTCTTTTCCCCTTTCTGCTTGATGTATTCTTTAGGCAGGAATTCTTTTAAACTGTAAAGATTAACACAGTCAGCATTAAATGATGTCTGACGATTTATACATTTGTTTGAAATATAGTTAAATTAAACCATGCTCTTCCACATTGGTCATGTAGCACTACAATATATAAACATTCATCTCCATCAGCATATTCAAGCAAGGCCACTTAAAATATCAAACAATTCAAAATTGCGAATCAAACTCCTATTTCCTGTGAATTTATGGATGGCAAACATCTAAAGTAACTGCCAACAGTTAAATGGCAATTTCACATGTGTGAAAACCCACCCCATTGAAACAGAACACAGTAGCAAGATCAGACATGACTATTTTCCACTAACACTTCCAATCTGAATACACATCTATAAATCAGTTACATGTTCACATGGAATAACAATTTGGAGATCCAGAACATCTTAATCAACTATAAAGACAAGGTCTTCAACTTAATCGCCAATTTTAAAACATTGTAATTTGCATTTATTAATTCTCTTAGTATTTTAGAATTAGATTTTGAACATTGCTGATAAACTGAGGGAGTTTCTTTTTTATATTGGAATAGCAGAATATGGACAATGAGCCAAGAATAAGTCAAAGGTATAAAAAGGTGCACAATAAATTGATGTACTGTGGAACACTATTTTGCCAAAGGTTTGTACAAGTTGCAGTATCTTTTGCTTTTTAAAACTTTCACGAATAATCTAGAAACATGACCCAAGTCTGAGGTAACGATAACTAATTACTATAATATTCAGACCAGTTATCACAAAATGTACTGCTGCCACATGAACACGACGTATGAATAAAATAAAGTAAATTTTAGAAGTGCTTTCCTCTCTGTTTTACATCCTTGAAATCATTGATTATTAGGGTGTGCATTCTTTCTACAAGTGCCAGGAAGTCATCCAAGTGATTATTGCAGCCAAAAACATGACTGATGTCATCTGTGAATTTTACCGACAATGATCCACGAGGAAATAAAGTAACAGTGATCTTGCAGGAATAATTATTAAATGAGTCACAAATTAATAACTAAAATATGGAAACAAAATATTAGATGAACAGAGAGTCAAAGAGTGACCTCGAAAAAGCACAGTAAAAGATAGAAAGTAAAGTTATACAATATTACAACAGTCAGACAAAGAGTAAGGCATATAGGGCCATAGCAAGAGTAGACAGGTTTGAAACTCAAAAAACAAAAAAATTACAAGTCACATGTCAAGAAATAAAGAGCATGCCCGACTCAACGAGGTCTATAACACTGATAAATTAATTGACTAAAATAAACAATGAGGCCTCAATCAAGTTAAAAGCACTCAAACATCTAATTCCCAAAGATAAATGGCTTTTATCATACAGCTGAGAGATATTTAGTCAATATCTGTAAGGTATTGATAATTATGGAGTTTCTGAACATCAAGGAATTGCAAGCAGATTCAAAGGTGATATAAAGAGGTGAAAAAAATAAAAAATAGTAACAGTGACATTTTACACACATTAGAGATCCTTCAACACAAGGATCAATAAATAAATTAAAAACATTCAGATTTTTAGAACAAACATGAGAATGACCTAAAATACAATTGTCAGTATTATAGCTAATAATATTCTGGACAGAAGTGAAAACAAAGATTAAAATTTCTAAATGCAAGTATGAGGTGCTGATGGAAGATAATGTACAAATGCCAGTGATGTTTCAGTGTTCAAATACTGTGCAGCATAACATGAACATGAAAATTATTCCTGAAGTCATTACTCATGCTTGTTTTGATCCAAGTAAAGGTTTAAGGTTATCTTGATTAAAAAAAAGGTATCTACTTACTCTAAAAAGCCAGGTTTGTGCTTCTGCTCATTGTGGGGTCCAAACTGGATCTGACATTGGTATCCTGCAAAGTCACAGGCTTTGTCAAAGGATACTGGATGTGAACCATTCAAAATGTCATCTCTGGCCTGATGTAGAAGTACAAAAAGAAAACAATTATTCAGCTAAAAACTGTATAACCATTTCAGGGTCAGTAGCTAATAAATTATAGAACAAAATTTTCAAAAAACAGCTCACATGATTTAAGATATGGCTTCACTTTTAATATAGGTGAAGTAATTTGTGCTTCACCTACAATTCCTCACACCCTTCATCTAAACTCAGCAACATATGGCTATTTCTTTCTCCCTTATTTTCCTCATCCTACTTCCCCTTAAAATGCACTTAAGCTGTTCACTGCAGTCATACAATAAATAGCAAGTCCAACATTTTGAATAAAATATTCTTATTCAATTTATTAGCTAATATTTCATATATATGCTCCTAGTTTTAGACTCCCCATAAATTTAAGCATCTGCCTCCATTATTTAGACACCTTCGAAGACTTTTGATTGCTTCTTTGATAAGTTCTGCTGTTTTCGTCTGCTCCTTCCTTCCTCTCTCATTTTCACATCCCCACTTAACATTTATAACAACTTAGTTCACATTCTGTATTAGCAACATATCATACACTGCAGTCTTTCTGCTTCACCTTATTCTCTTTCTTAGCATCCAGAAGGCTGCAGATTTGGTTGCCCTATCTGTTCTCCACAGTGGGAAAGTATTTTAGCTGTACCTAAACCATCTCCTCGCCACTCTTTGAAGGCAGCCCACTGTTCCATTGCAGCTTTGCCTGCCAATGTTGAATTCCAGTTTAACCAGGAGGAAAATTTGTCCTTGCCCTCTAAATCTTGGCCATTGTCTGATGACATACATGTTTTACATGAGAAAGATTCTATAAAGCTCTACAGAAATTTAACTCATTTCTCTGCTTTTGAATTTGTTCTAGAAATGTACCCTAGAGCTTTGTTTACATGGTAATGGCTTTATTAACTTGTATCTTCAATGATTAGTCAGTTGGTACCCTAAGATCCCTTATGCACCTTCACTCCACTTAAACACTTACATTTGTCAATAAGTGCACAAATGTCCTTTTTCTTCACACCAAACTCAACACTGCACACTTATAAATTGAAACTCATTGTTCTTCTCCAAGTTTAACATCTTGCACTTTTTTTTAAAACACTCTAGCTCAGTGCTAACCATACTCCCTAATTTGATGCTGCCTACAAATTTGAGACACGATTTGAGTTAAACCATTTATATAAATTGTTTCCAGTAGTGAACAGCACAGATCTTTGCAGAAAACCAGTTGCTGTATCTTTCCAGTCTGAGTTAAATGACATTTCCCTTCAGTATTAGCATTTTATGTCATTATTCTGCTGACTATCCTGCAACTCCTCTTATCAGCATTTCATCGGAGATGACTAGGTTACCTTAGCGGTTTTCGTTTGGAAGTTCATGTATACATCTGCTGCATTACCATTTTTGTCATTATTTATTATTATCCATCATTTCAAATTGTACACAAAGCAGATTTTTCAATATGTAACTGTTCACACAACTTATTTGGAGGTGGAGGAAAGAGGGTGAATATAAAATATAGATCACAAGTATGGTAGTTTTACTTTTAAGTTACAAAAGACAAGTCAAGGTTCATTTTTAAGATACAGATTACTGATTTCTTAAATTACTTCTGGATTCAATTTCACATCAAACATAGGAAAACAGACAATGAGGAGTAGGTCATTCAGCCCATTGAGTTTAATTCATCAGCCAATATCTTCATAGTTGATCCTCTAGCTCAATCCCACACTAGCACACATTTCCCATAACCCTTGGCACCTTCACTATCTGGAAAACTGTTTCTTCATTATGTATTCAGTGACTTGACTTCTAGAGCCTCTGGTAGAGAATTGAACAGGTTCACCACCTTCTGAATAGAGGATGTCATCATTTAAGTCAGATTGGAAAAATACAGGAACTAGTTTTTAACAAAAATCTGTACTGTTCACTACTGGAAACAATTTATATGGTTTGGAATCATAAGTTGTGTATCAAAATTTGAGTGAAAATACTTCTCATCTTGGTTTCAAATGACCTAGCCGAGACCTAGCCAATCACTGGAAACATCATCCCTGCATTCCATCTGTCCCATCTTGGCAGAATTTTTATATTCCAATTAGATTGCATTCATCCTTCTGAATACCTGCCCAATTTATCTAATCATTCCTTATATAACAATCCTACCATCCCAAAAATAAATCTGATGAATCATTGCTCGCTAATGCAAGCATAGTCTCCTTGCCCCAAGGGAGAATAAGTCGGCACAAAATACTCTGTGGTCTCATCAAGACCCCAAACAACTGCAACAATATATCCTTGTGCCTGTGCTCAAATTAAGTAGTACTCTGACATTGTTTTTCCTAACCAGTGTATAACTTTATGATCAGCCATGTTGTGCCTCATCTGCCACCAATCTGCCAACTCACTCAACTTCTCTGTTGCCTTTAAGTTTTCTAATCCTTCTTCACTAGTCATAATCCTTTCTAGTTTTGTGTCATCATAGATATACAAATACTACACTTGATTTCCTCATCCAAATCAGTGATACATATTATAAATATCTGAGGCCCAAGCACTGATTTTCTGTGATATTCCATTTGCCACTGACTTCAACTTTGAAAAATACATATTTATTTCAAATATATCCTGTCTACTAACTAATTCTCAATCCATGCCAGTAGATTACCACCAATCCCATGCGCTTTAATCTTGCACACTAACCTTAGATTTTATCAAAAGCCTTCAGAGAATCCAATATGCTACATGCGCTGATACTCCATCATCCATTCCACGAGGTATGACCTCAAAAAAACTTGAACAGGTTGCCTTTATAAAAAACTCAAGCATTTTCCCAATTACTGATGTTAGGCTAATAGGTCTGCAATTCCTTTTCTCCCTCCCTTCTTTTTAAGAAGTATTGTTACACTTGTCACCCTCTAATCTGCTGGGGCTATTCCAAATCTACAGAATTTTGAAACATAACATGCAATGCATCCAAGGCCACCTCCTTTAGTGCCCTGGGATATAGATGATCAAATACGTAAATTTAATACTGCTGGAGGTAAAAATGTTTTTTTTATTTTGTCTAGAAAAGTACAAACCTGGACATAGAGCAAGTTTAATTGGACTGGATCTCTTGAATCAACATTTTGATCTGAATAGAAGAACTTTCGTCTGAGAAGCAAAGTTTCATTTTCGTCGACACCTTGTTCACGAAGTGTTCTACCATGGTCCAACCAGTTTACTGGTGGAAAGAAAAAGTGTGTAGTGTTACTAATGCCATCCTGAGGTGCTTACATATGACAATGCCTTCTCTGTTTTAAAACTCTCCCTCTCAACGTTCTAACCTCTTCACCAAATGTAACGCTTTGGATGTCAGTTGTGTGTGCCAGAAAGCCACTTCTATCTCACCCAAAGCACTATCCTTTATGTACCAGCACGCTAGAATGCTCAATCACAACCAAGAGCAGAATTTCACCTTAACATCATTTGGCCACAAATACAGACTTCTGGTGGAAAGCAACTTGGGAACAAGAACATGGTGATTTTTCTCGACCGCCTTAAGGTCAGAAGTACCCAAGTCAAATACAAATACCTTATTACTACTCTGGCCAAGATGAACTAACCAAGCATAGATTGAACTTAAGGATATCGCAGTACTGTATGGCTCAGGTCCTGACCAAGTAGTGCACTTATCAACTCAGTGATCAAAGACTTGAAACACAAAAGACTATACTGCATTATTAAAAGTGCTGTAAAATTGCTCTGATTTCCCCACCCTCAAAAAGAATTGCATTGTACTTCCGACTCTAGGTTTCATGAAATGTTGTTTCCCTTTTTTGAAAATGTAACAAAGAGGATCAACGAGGACAGAGCGGTAGACATGATCAATATGGACTTCAGTAAGGTATTCAACAAGGTCCCCCATGGGAGAATGGTGAGCAAGGTTAGATCTCATGGAATACAGGGAGAACTAGCCAATTAGATACAGAACTGGCTTGATGGTAGGAGACAGAGGGTGGTGGTAGTGGAGGGTTGTTTTTCAGACTGGAAGCCTGTGACCAGTGGAGTGCCAGAAGGATTGGTGCTGAGTCCACTACTTTTCATCATTTATATAAATGATTTGGATGTGAGCATAAGAGATATAGTTAGTAAGTTGGCAGATGACACCAAAATTGGAAGCGTAGTGGACAACTCAGATTACACGGGATCTTGATCAGATGGACCAGTAGGCTGAGGAGTGGCAGATGGAGTTCAATTTAGATAAATGCAAGGTGCTGCATTTTGGAAAAGCCAATCTTAGCAGGACTTGATGGTAAGGTCCTCAGGGGTGTTGCTGAACAAAGAGACCTTGGAGTGCAGGTTCATAGTTTCTTGAAAGTAGAGTTTCAGGTAGATAGGATAGTGAAGGCGGCATTTGGTCTGCTTTCCTTTATTAGTCAGAGCATTGAGTATAGGAGTTGGGAGGTCATGTTGTGGCTGTACAGGACACTGATTAGGCCACTTTTGGGATATTGCATGCAATTTTAGTCTCCCTCCTATAGGAAGGACTTTGTGAAACTTGAAAGGGTTCAGAAAAGATTTACAAAGGATGTTGCCAGGGTTGGAGGATTTGAGCTATAGGGAGAGGCAGAATAGACTGGGGCTGTTTTCTCTGGAGTGTTGAAGATTGAGGGGGTGACCACATTGAGATTTATAAAGTTATAAGGGACATGGATAACATAAATAGACAAGATATAAAAGAGATCTAAGGGGCAACTTTTTCAGAGGGTGCTGCGTGTGTGGAATGGGCGGCCAAAGGAAATGGAGGAGGCTGGTGCAACTGCAACATTTAAAAGGCACCTGGATGGGTGTATGAATAGGAAGGGTTTGGAGGGATACAGGCCGGGTGCTGGCAAGTGGGACTAGATTAGATTGGGATATCTAGTCGGCATGGACGAGTTGGACCGAAGGGTCTGTTTCAATGCTGTACAGCTCTATGACTCTGTGACATTACTTTGCTTCTTGGTTGCAGAATGGATCTTAAACATCGAATATCTGTTAAATACACGGTCAAAGCATAGCTCTGCACCGAAGCTGAATTTTGATTAATTTTGATTGTGTACAAGTTATATTTTAAGCTGAAATAAATATTTATTGACCGTACAGCAATCTATATGGTATTAGAGAACATTATACAAATAATAAAAGGATTTTTGTGCAGTTTTCCAATTTTAAAAAAGGCACTCACAATCATCATCTGTATGAAGTTTTTGTTTGAGCTTTTCCATTTTCTTATCATCTCTTAATAGGGTTTTGTCTTTTTTCAGTGTCCCTGTCATTTCTTCTTTCTTTTCTTCAACAATTTCATGTACAAGTGAATATTCATCATGATTTGTGATGCCTATTAAAATAAAATCCATTAACTACTGTTTTATTAGTAACATGCAATAGAAAATGAAGAGGAGATAAATCTGAAAACCAACAGCAGACTTAGTCAAATCTCTGTAAATGAGACCATGAGCAATGAACCACAGTGTCCCAACAAAATTCAATTTACTCTCCAAGTAACATCTTCATTTCTGGGACAGATCTATATTGTGGTTAAATTAAAAAGGAACTTGGGCAGATATACCTTGTATAACTGGAAATTTAATTCACATCTACTGGAAGCCAACACTCAAAACCATAAATTATGATCATTAACCATAGAAAACACTGAATTCTGTAATTTTGTTCCAATGCAAGTGCACGAACTGTTATAATCAACCACAGAAATGTCATGAGAATCTTAAAGAATATAAAGAAATAGATGATGAGGGAAGAGTAGTTTAATGTAAAATTACTAACCAAGTTTGGCTACATGGTGTCACATTGAATATAGTGCCAGTTAACATATTAGGCACAAAGCTGTGTTGAAGAGAGAGGCCTCCATTGTTAGTGGCAGAAGCCTGGTCAAAACTGGTCTGAACTTTACAAAAGGAAGTAGGTTTCAGGAATAGATAAGCCAGTATTACTGGCTTGCATGCTTTAAAAACAAAACTTCACAACCCACTTTTATTTTCAACTTGGTATAAAGTAAGGTAAGGTTTTAATATTTTACTCAGTTTGCATTTCAGAAAAAAAGGGGTTGCCAATGGATTTATCCTGTTTACAAAATAGTTTGCAACATAGTAGGGCCACTGACACTGTTCCTTATATTAGAATACATTGTATGACCTGCTCACAAATATAGTTGCGTTTGCGTATAGTAGCTAGGTAAAGGTAAAGTGCCATTCTTCAGCCACAGGGAAAGTCGATTGCCTGATAGTTCAATATTTCTGGAAGCTATTACTTCTCCTACCCAGATTGACTGGTCTGATATTCATTAAAAGACTGGGACTGGCACATTATTGGAAGTGAGCCCAGATGGCTTAGTAATTTCACAGGCATAATCAACTCTAATTAGACTTTTATTTCTTCATGCAGGTGATGGAATGCTACATAATAAGGAGCTGCACTTTCTTGATGGAAATATCAAAGCTCAGCAGAGACTACACAGAGTCTCTATATCACGTATAAAGGCATGCAGCATAGTCTTGGATGACTGCCAAACCAAGTCCCTTTTGGATTCCATCAATACACAGGTTGGTAGTGAGAAGGCTGGACAGTACGTAATCATCCAAAGACTATCCAACATTCTTCCATTAGTGAGCACTAGAACTCAGGATATCAATTCAGTTGTCTCTCAGGAGATATACACTAAGCATGAACTAACCATTAACTATTTCTTTGCCGTTCAGGGTAACCCAAATGTCTCCTTTATGAGTACATGAAATTGAGCAAATGGAGCATAATCATACAAAAATTGTGAAAGAAACATCAAATTGTGGAGACACAGCACTAAGAAACATATTTATTGGAATTTGCTAGTCATAATTGGCAAGCTATTCACAACCAGCTGCTTCACAAAAGGGTAGAACTTTGTTCATATGAAGTTTGCAGCATATCTCAGAGATCCTTTACCCTACAAGGTGTTGAATCCAGTAGAGTGAGGGATCTCAGAAGCTTAATGTTGCACAAGATTAGAGTGACATGGAGGGAAAGGTGCACAGGGGGATGGAGGGTAAGGTAACAGTTACAATTGTATGAATCTCACCAATTCTGGCACAGATTGTCATCAGCATGTCGCTCACTATTTTTGAGTCATCCACCATAACTGTTTTGATACTTCCATCCAACATCCTGATCTTCAGAGGCCTTTGCTTCCTTTTGTAATCCAGTGTGTCCTTGGATTAAAACAAAGAAGTGATTTGCAACGTAGCACAGATCTGACCATCTCCCCAATATCACTGACCAGGTTTCCCACATTTTGTTACGTTCAAACATCCATCTAAAAGGCTGAACATTGTAACAGTACACAGACATCAAGACAATCTGTGCATCAAAGGGCAGTTTGAAAGATTTTTGGTACCTGCCTCTAAATTAGCAGATCTAAATTCAAGTCACACTCCAGGATTTGATGCCCAAGGAAAATGCAATCAAAACATGGTTTCCATTTAAGCACCAAAAGCAGGAGAAAATCATGGTCACTCATGGGCTCAAAAGTAGAGGTTCTATCATCACTCTTCAAGACCAGATAAAAACAAGCAGACATTTGGGGCAACATACAAAGGACGGAGAGGTCTGGATACAGTGCACATGGAGAAGATGTTTCTACTAGTAGGAGATACTAGGACCTGACAGCACAGCCTCAGGAGTGAAGGGACGATCCTTTAGAACCAAGATCAAAAGGAATTTCTTTAGCCAGAGGGCAGTTAATCTGTGGAACTCATTGCTGCTGAAGGCTATGGAGGCCAAGTCAGTGTGTATTTAAGACAGACATAGATAGGTTCTTGTTTCGTAAGGGGATCAATGGTTACAGGGAGAAGGCAGGGGATTAGGGTTGAGAAACATTGCACCCATGATCAAGTGGTGAAATAGACTTAATGGGCCAAATGGCTTAATGCTCCTCCTATATCTCATGGTCTGCTTGAGACAGTTGGGTACTGGCCACTGCAGATCACATTGGTACCAACAGCAAAGGGTTCAATCCCCTTTCCAGTTAGTCTGAATTTGGGATGTGGATTTCATACTACAGTGGGTCAGACCTGTATTTGGGCAGAGAACTGAAGAAAATGTCATAATTAATACATAAAACAAAATGTGGCCAATAACCTATGTCACTTTGCAGAAATCAATTGCTTTTTAATGGAGAGGAATAAAAAGCCAAATGTGAGCCATGGTAGTCACACCATTAGCAAACAATTTAACACTGTGCTCTCGCAACTGAACTGAACTGAACTGAACTTCATAAACTCTTCCAGTCTGATCTCTCAGCCAAGTGTCAACTACCTCATTTATGTTAAAACAATTTACAAAATGAGTTATTTTCAAAAGATGAGTATGAAGCATTACAATTCCAAAAACAAAACTAGATGAAAGGGTGCCATATTTAATAACAGAATTCCGTAAATCGCACTTGAATCAAAAAGTCAGTTAATTTACAGTATACCTCAAAGGAATAGGGAGTAGGATGTAAACAGCAAAACAGTCAGCTTACCCCATTTCTCAACATGTAGTAGTCCAAGGCTTTGCCAGACTCCAACCAGATCCCCTTCTTTGGGTCTTCATCAGACAGAAACAATCCATAATCAGTGGCTGCAAGACAATAAATAATGACTTTTTAACGACAACTTCCATGACCTCCATCACCTCAAAGGACAACAGCACCAGATACATACAGCATCATCGCTTGCAAACAGCCTCCAAGCCACTCACCATCCTGGCGTGGAACAATGGCATTTTTGTTTCAATGTCACTGGGTCAAAACCCTGGAATCCCTCTCTAATAGCATTTGGGCAAACATACACCCTATCGGCTGCAGCAAGTCAAGAGGCTGGTTCACCATCATCTTTTCAAGGGTAATTAGGGCAATGAAAATTGGCTTTGACAGCAGCATTCACATCTCACGAGTGATCAAAGAGAACTCTATTTCCTCATCATTAGACCCATCCAGTATCTTAGACCAATTACAGATACAATATTATTTTGGTTATCTTACCAGGTAGGTATCTCAGATGGGTCTCAACTGATAACTTGGGAGAACTGAATTAAAATCTCACTATGAAAAGAAAAAAAACTGACATCCCCACAAGTGTGGTACCAATAAGTAACTCAAGAACCAACCATATTAGAGGACCTGAACAGTCCTCAAATGATCTAGCACATTTTTCAATTTTAACAAACCACTATAAATAAAGTCAATGCACCAAGCTTCTTTTCCCAGCATATCTTCACCACATGACTGCAGTGATTCAAGAAACAACTCACCACCTTCCTCACAAAAGTTGAGGGATGGACAGTTAGATAATCTGGACCTACAGCTTAGGAAAGATATATTAGTCAAGGAGGGAGAACAACATAGTTTTGTAAAACCGATATCTGAATTTCAGGGATTAAGTTATGAGGATCGATTCAACAAATTAAACCTGTTCTCTCCAGAATTTAGATAGCTAAGAGGTGAACCAATCAAGGTCTTCAGGATATTATCTACTGCTTCTTTTTCCTATTAAAGATAAATTATTTCCACTGATTGGGTATTCTAGAACGAAGGGCATTGCCTGAGAATTCGGGCCAGGCCAGTCAGGAGAGATGTTAAGAAACACTTCTACACACCAAGGGTGACAGATGTTTGGAATCTCTTCCACAAACAGCAGTGGATGCTGGATCAGTTAACTTTGAATCTGAATTTTTTTTAAAAACTGTTCGTTAAGCAAAAGGATACGACACAGTGGGCAAAGGCAGGTGTATGGAGTTAGGTCATAGATCAGCCATGATCTCATTAAATGACAGAATAGGCTCGAGTGCCTGAATGGCCTACTCCTGTTCCAACAATCTATAAGGGCAAAATTACCCTATAGCATTACAAAGGACTTGGTAAAGTTATTGACATTTTAAGGAGCAGAGTTGGTAAGCTTGCAGACGACACCAAAATTTGGAGGCTAGTGGACAGTGAAGGAAGTTACCTCAGAGTAAAGCAGGATCCTAATCAGATGGGCCAATGGACTAAGAAGTGGCAGATAGATAATTGGGAGGTGCTGCATTTTGGCAAAGCAAATCAGGTCAGGACCTATACACTTAAGGGAAGTATTGCTGAACAAAGAGACCTCAGAGCGTAGGTTCATAGTTCCTTGAAAGTAGAGTCATAGATAGACAGGATATTGAAGGCGGCATTTGGTATGCTTGCCTTATTGGTCAGTGCATTGAGTATAGGAGTTGGTAGGTAATGTTGCGGCTGTACAGAACAATGGTTCGGCCACTTTTAGAATATGGCGTGCAATTCTGGTCTCCCGCTACAGGTAGGATATTGTGAAATGTGAAAGGATTCAGAAAAGATTAACAAGGATGTTGCCAGGGTTGGAGCGTTTAGCTATAGGGAGAAGCTGAATAGGTTGGAGCTATTTTTCCTGGAGCATCAAAGGCAGAGAGGTGACCTGGGGTTTATGAAATCATGAGGGGCATGGATACATTAATAGACAAGGTCTTGTCCCCAGAGTGAGAGATTCCAAAACTAGAGGGTATATAGGTTTAAGGTGAGAGGGGAAAGATTTAAAAGGGACCTAAGGGGCAACTTCTTCCAGAGGGTTGTGGGGTGTATGGAATGAGCTGCCAGAGGAAATGGAGGAGGGTGTACAATTACAATGTTTAAAAGGCACCTGAAAGGGTACATGAATAGGAAGATTTTAGAAGGATACGAGTCAAATGCTGCCAAATGGGATTAGATTTATTCAGGATAGCTGGTCAGCATGAACGAATTGGACATAAGAGTCTGTTTCTGTGCTGTACATCTCCACAACTCTACATCAATATTATTGAGAGGAACCCAGCAATAACTATATTCTGACATATCAACGTTTCCCATTTGGTGCCTCTTTCACCCGGTCAGAACTATTTTTGCTCAGCAAGCCAATGATCCAGTGTTTGCTTTTCTAGCTCAACTTTATCTTTATTTTTAAACTTGACTGTGAACTATCTGAAACAAAATCTGCCCAACAATTCTTTTCAAAACTAATGAATGTTTACTAAACCAAATGCCAGGATCCAAGTAATTGGTACCCAGAAATTGCTTACATCAATTCCCATGTTATTAGCTAAGACAGAACGCAAATAAATTTGATCCTAGTTACTGTCAACAATACTCTGCCCTTTGAGATTCCAGATTCGTATCTAGTGCTACAGAGCATCTGAATTCCCTCCTTTGTGGTGAATGCAAACAGCACTATGGCTCAGTGGTTAGCACTGCTGCCTGTCGGTGCCAGGGACCCAGGTTTGATTCTCATCTTAGGTGACTGCCTGTGTGGAATTGGCAAGTTCTCCCGGTGTCTGCGTAGGTTTCCACTGGATGCTCCAGTTTCATCCCACAGTCCAAAGGTGATTGGCCATGCTAAATTGCCTATAGTGTTCAGGAATGTGTAGCTTAGGTGCACCAGCCATGGGAAATGCAGGGATAGGTTAGGGGATTGGTCTGAGTGGGATGCTCTTTGGTGGACTGGTGTAGACATATTGGGCCAAATGACTTGTTTCCACACAGTGACAATTCTATTAAAAAAAAGCAATGCATTCCACATTTTCAGAACAGCTAAGATCAGCAACTTTTAACACAGGCAGAAGTCACAAACTTAGAGTTATTTTGGAATAAAAATCAGCAAGTGTTACTGGGGCAACATGTCAATTTTTAAAACATGCCCTTCGTTTTAGACTAGGCTATCTTCTCTGGAGCTTTGTAGATGGAAGGGTGACCTTATAAAAGTATACAAAAACATGAGGAGCCTCAATAGAGTCAAGGTCATTTCCCTAGGGTAGGGGAGTTCAAAACTCAAGGGCATAGGTTTAAGGTGAGAGGTGAAAGACTTAAAAGGGACCCAAGGGGAAAAGTTTGCACAAGAGGATAGTGAGTGGATGGAAGAAGCTGAAGTAGATGGAGCTGCCAGAAGTGGAGGAGGTTGGTATAATTACAACATTTAAAAGGCATCTGGATAGGTATAAGAAGATTAAGGGTTTAGAGGGATATGGGCCAAATCAGACTAGATTTATTTAGGCATGGACGATTTGTACAACTGACTCTATAATACATTGGATATATTGTTCCCTTCCCATACCTAATCTGGTGACTTTGTGGATCTCTCTCACCTTCAGTTTTATACTGGGAGTCAGCCAAAATGAAATCAATAGAAGACTTTAAAAAACAAATTCCCATATCAGAGATCAGGCATCACAGTGAATTTTTCTCCCATCAGCCCCTTGATAAAACTGCTACATTTCTATTCAGTTTGCATATATTTTACAAAATATGATAGAAGTAATTCTACATTCTCTCGGAAGACTTCGCGACGGCTGGTGGGTAAGTTTGGTCGTTTATTTAATAGTTTTAAATTTAAAGTTTTCCTTTAAAAAAGCGGTAGCAGACCCGGAAGGCGCGCTAGGTTACCTGGGTAAGGTTTTTTTTCTCTCTCCCCTTATTTAAACGCGGGCTCCGAGTTGTAGGCCTCAGTCTCTCGGAAGACTTCGCGACGGCTGGTGGGTAAGTTTGGTCGTTTATTTAATAGTTTTAAATTTAAAGTTTTCCTTTAAAAAAGCGGTAGCAGACCCGGAAGGCGCGCTAGGTTACCTGGGTAAGGTTTTTTTTCTCTCTCCCCTTATTTAAACGCGGGCTCCGAGTTGTAGGCCTCAGTCTCTCGGAAGACTTCGCGACGGCTGGTGGGTAAGTTTGGTCGTTTATTTAATAGTTTTAAATTTAAAGTTTTCCTTTAAAAAAGCGGTAGCAGACCCGGAAGGCGCGCTAGGTTACCTGGGTAAGGTTTTTTTTCTCTCTCCCCTTATTTAAACGCGGGCTCCGAGTTGTAGGCCTCAGTCTCTCGGAAGACTTCGCGACGGCTGGTGGGTAAGTTTGGTCGTTTATTTAATAGTTTTAAATTTAAAGTTTTCCTTTAAAAAAGCGGTAGCAGACCCGGAAGGCGCGCTAGGTTACCTGGGTAAGGTTTTTTTTCTCTCTCCCCTTATTTAAACGCGGGCTCCGAGTTGTAGGCCTCAGTCTCTCGGAAGACTTCGCGACGGCTGGTGGGTAAGTTTGGTCGTTTATTTAATAGTTTTAAATTTAAAGTTTTCCTTTAAAAAAGCGGTAGCAGACCCGGAAGGCGCGCTAGGTTACCTGGGTAAGGTTTTTTTTCTCTCTCCCCTTATTTAAACGCGGGCTCCGAGTTGTAGGCCTCAGTCTCTCGGAAGACTTCGCGACGGCTGGTGGGTAAGTTTGGTCGTTTATTTAATAGTTTTAAATTTAAAGTTTTCCTTTAAAAAAGCGGTAGCAGACCCGGAAGGCGCGCTAGGTTACCTGGGTAAGGTTTTTTTTCTCTCTCCCCTTATTTAAACGCGGGCTCCGAGTTGTAGGCCTCAGTCTCTCGGAAGACTTCGCGACGGCTGGTGGGTAAGTTTGGTCGTTTATTTAATAGTTTTAAATTTAAAGTTTTCCTTTAAAAAAGCGGTAGCAGACCCGGAAGGCGCGCTAGGTTACCTGGGTAAGGTTTTTTTTCTCTCTCCCCTTATTTAAACGCGGGCTCCGAGTTGTAGGCCTCAGTCTCTCGGAAGACTTCGCGACGGCTGGTGGGTAAGTTTGGTCGTTTATTTAATAGTTTTAAATTTAAAGTTTTCCTTTAAAAAAGCGGTAGCAGACCCGGAAGGCGCGCTAGGTTACCTGGGTAAGGTTTTTTTTCTCTCTCCCCTTATTTAAACGCGCAGGCGAAATTGCTTACATCAATTCCCATGTTATTAGCTAAGACAGAACGCAAATAAATTTGATCCTAGTTACTGTCAACAATACTCTGCCCTTTGAGATTCCAGATTCGTATCTAGTGCTACAGAGCATCTGAATTCCCTCCTTTGTGGTGAATGCAAACAGCACTATGGCTCAGTGGTTAGCACTGCTGCCTGTCGGTGCCAGGGACCCAGGTTTGATTCTCATCTTAGGTGACTGCCTGTGTGGAATTGGCAAGTTCTCCCGGTGTCTGCGTAGGTTTCCACTGGATGCTCCAGTTTCATCCCACAGTCCAAAGGTGATTGGCCATGCTAAATTGCCTATAGTGTTCAGGAATGTGTAGCTTAGGTGCACCAGCCATGGGAAATGCAGGGATAGGTTAGGGGATTGGTCTGAGTGGGATGCTCTTTGGTGGACTGGTGTAGACATATTGGGCCAAATGACTTGTTTCCACACAGTGACAATTCTATTAAAAAAAAGCAATGCATTCCACATTTTCAGAACAGCTAAGATCAGCAACTTTTAACACAGGCAGAAGTCACAAACTTAGAGTTATTTTGGAATAAAAATCAGCAAGTGTTACTGGGGCAACATGTCAATTTTTAAAACATGCCCTTCGTTTTAGACTAGGCTATCTTCTCTGGAGCTTTGTAGATGGAAGGGTGACCTTATAAAAGTATACAAAAACATGAGGAGCCTCAATAGAGTCAAGGTCATTTCCCTAGGGTAGGGGAGTTCAAAACTCAAGGGCATAGGTTTAAGGTGAGAGGTGAAAGACTTAAAAGGGACCCAAGGGGAAAAGTTTGCACAAGAGGATAGTGAGTGGATGGAAGAAGCTGAAGTAGATGGAGCTGCCAGAAGTGGAGGAGGTTGGTATAATTACAACATTTAAAAGGCATCTGGATAGGTATAAGAAGATTAAGGGTTTAGAGGGATATGGGCCAAATCAGACTAGATTTATTTAGGCATGGACGATTTGTACAACTGACTCTATAATACATTGGATATATTGTTCCCTTCCCATACCTAATCTGGTGACTTTGTGGATCTCTCTCACCTTCAGTTTTATACTGGGAGTCAGCCAAAATGAAATCAATAGAAGACTTTAAAAAACAAATTCCCATATCAGAGATCAGGCATCACAGTGAATTTTTCTCCCATCAGCCCCTTGATAAAACTGCTACATTTCTATTCAGTTTGCATATATTTTACAAAATATGATAGAAGTAATTCTACATTCTCTCGGAAGACTTCGCGACGGCTGGTGGGTAAGTTTGGTCGTTTATTTAATAGTTTTAAATTTAAAGTTTTCCTTTAAAAAAGCGGTAGCAGACCCGGAAGGCGCGCTAGGTTACCTGGGTAAGGTTTTTTTTCTCTCTCCCCTTATTTAAACGCGGGCTCCGAGTTGTAGGCCTCAGTCTCTCGGAAGACTTCGCGACGGCTGGTGGGTAAGTTTGGTCGTTTATTTAATAGTTTTAAATTTAAAGTTTTCCTTTAAAAAAGCGGTAGCAGACCCGGAAGGCGCGCTAGGTTACCTGGGTAAGGTTTTTTTTCTCTCTCCCCTTATTTAAACGCGGGCTCCGAGTTGTAGGCCTCAGTCTCTCGGAAGACTTCGCGACGGCTGGTGGGTAAGTTTGGTCGTTTATTTAATAGTTTTAAATTTAAAGTTTTCCTTTAAAAAAGCGGTAGCAGACCCGGAAGGCGCGCTAGGTTACCTGGGTAAGGTTTTTTTTCTCTCTCCCCTTATTTAAACGCGCAGGCGAGTCACCCGAGGCACTACACGAGTAGTGCCTCCCACCCTTCCACCTCCTCTAACCTAATAATAAGACCAATTGTGACTAGCGGGTAAGTGCTGCATTTTCCTTGTTTGTTTCTTTAGATTTAGTTGGTTTTTGTTGTTTTTTTTTAAGGAAAGCTTACTTTTAGAGGGATGGCAGTGCAGAGAGGGCAATGTTCCTCTTGCAACATGTATGAGGTGAGGGAAGCCATTAGCGTCCCTGCTGAGTACACTTGCAAGAAGTGCACCCATCTCCAGCTCCTCCAAACCCGTGTTAGGGAACTGGAGCTGGAGTTGGATGAACTGCGGATCATTCGGGAGGCAGAGGAGGTCATAGATCGGAGCTATAGGCAAGTAGTTACTCCGAAAGTTCAAGATAGATGGGTGACAGTGAGGGGGAGTGGGAGGAGGAAGACAGTGCAGGGACCCCCTGCGGTCATTCCCCTCAAGAACAAGTATACCGTTTTGGATACTTGTGGGGGGGATGACTTACCAGGGGTAAGCAACGAGGTTCAGGCCTCTGGCACGGAGCCTGGCCCCGTTGCTCAGAAGGGTAGGGTGGAGAAAGGTAGAGCAATTGTTCTTGGGGACTCGATAGTGAGGGGTACAGACAGACGGTTTTGTGGGGGCGACAGGGACTCACGTTTGGTATGTTGCCTCCCAGGTGCAAGGGTACGTGATGTCGCTGATCGTGTTTTCCGGGTCCTTAAGGGGGAGGGGGAGCAGCCCCAGATCGTGGTCCACGTTGGCACCAACGATATAGGTAGGAAGAAGGGTGAGGATGTAAGGCAGGCTTTCAGGGAGCTAGGTTGGAAGCTCAGAGTTAGAACAAACAGAGTTGTAGTCTCTGGTTTGTTACCCGTGCCACGTGATAGAGAGTCGAGGAACAGGGAGAGAGAGCAGTTAAATGCGTGGCTACAGGGATGGTGCAGGAGGGAGGGATTCCGGTTTCTGGATAACTGGGGTCCTTTCTGGGGAAGGTGGGACCTCTATAAAAAGGATGGTCTACACTTGAACCTGAGGGGCACCAGTATCCTTGGGGGGAGGTTTGCTAGTGCTCTTTGGGAGGGTTTAAACTAACTCCGCGGGGGCATGGGAACCAGGACTGTAGCTTTAGGGTACAGGACCTTGAGTGTAGGGAGGTTAGGAATAATGCAGCGATCTCTAAGGAGGGTGCCTGTAACCAGAAAGGTGGATTGAAGTGTGTATACTTCAATGCCAGAAGTATAAGGAATAAGGTAGGTGAACTTGCAGCGTGGGTTGGTACCTGGGACTTCGATGTTGTGGCCATTACAGAGACGTGGGTAGAACAGGGACAAGAATGGCTGTTGCACGTTCCAGGGTTCAAATGTTTTAGTAGGATCAGACATGGGGGTAAAAAAGGGGGAGGCGTGGCATTACTTGTCAAAGACAGTATCACAGCAGTGGAATGGACGATGGAAGAGGACTTGCCATCTGAGGTAGTTTGGGCTGAGGTTAGAAATAGGAAAGGTGAGGTCACCCTGTTAGGTGTTTTCTACAGGCCTCCTAATAGTCCTAGAGAAGTAGAGGATAATATTGCGAGGATGATTCAGGAAAAGAGTGAAGGTAGCAGGGTGGTTGTTATGGGGGACTTTAACTTCCCAGATATTGACTGGGAGAGCTATAGCTCGAGTTCATTAGATGGGTCGGTGTTTGTCCAATGTGTGCAGGAGGGTTTCCTGACACAATATGTCGACAGGCCAACAAGAGGGGAGGCTATATTGGATTTGGTTCTAGGTAATGAACCAGGCCAGGTGTTAGACTTGGAGGTAGGTGAGCACTTCGGGGACAGTGACCACAACTCGGTGACTTTTACTTTAGTGATGGAGAGGGATAATCGTGTGCCGCAGGGCAAGAGCTATAGCTGGGGGCAGGGAAATTATGATGCAGTGAGGCATGACTTAGGATGTGTGGATTGGAAAAACAGGCTTCAAGGGAAGAACACTAATGAGATGTGGGGAGTGTTCAAGGAGCAGCTACTGCGTGTCCTCGATAGGTATGTACCAGTCAGGCATGGTGTAAAGGGCCTTGTGAGGCAGCCGTGGTTTAGTAAGGAATTGGAGTCCCTTGTGAAAGGGAAGAAGGCGGCATATGTAAAGATGAGGCGTGAAGGTTCAGTAGGGGCGATTGAGTGTTATAAGGTAGCCAGGAAGGAGCTAAAGAGGGAGCTAAGAGAAGCGAGAAGGGGACATGAAAAGTCTTTAGCTGGTAGGATTAGGGAAAACCCAAAGGCTTTCTATAGGTATGTCAAGAATAAAAGGATGACTAGGGTAGGTATCGGTCCAGTCAAGGATAGTAGTGGGAAGCTGTGTGTGGAGGCGGGGGAGATTGGAGAGACATTAAATCAGTACTTTTCCTCAGTATTCACTCAGGAACAGGACACGGTTGCTGATGTGAATATGGAATCACAAATAATTAGAATGGATGCCCTGGAAATATGCAGGGAAGAGGTTTTGGGAATATTGGAAAGGATGAATATAGATAAGTCTCCTGGGCCTGATGGCATTTACCCCAGGATCCTATGGGAAGCTAGGGAGGAGATAGCAGAGCCATTGGCCTGGATTTTTATGTCGTCGTTGTCAACAGGAATAGTACCAGAGGACTGGAGGATAGCGAATGTGGTCCCATTGTTCAAGAAAGGGAGTAGGGATAGCCCTAGCAACTATAGGCCAGTGAGTCTGACTTCAGTGGTGGGCAAAGTCTTAGAGAGAATGGTAAGGGATAAGATTTATGAACATCTGGGTAGGAATAACGTGATCAGGGATAGCCAGCATGGTTTTGTGAAGGGCAGGTCGTGCCTCACAAACCTTATTGAGTTCTTTGAGAAGGTGACCAAGGAAGTGGATGAGGGTAAAGCAGTAGATGTTGTGTATATGGATTTTAGTAAGGCGTTCGATAAGGTTCCCCATGGTAGGCTAATGCTAAAACTTCGGAGGTATGGCATTGAGGATACATTAGAGGTTTGGATTAGGAATTGGCTGGCTGGAAGGAGACAGAGGGTAGTAGTTGATGGATTATGTTCATCTTGGAGCGCAGTTACTAGCGGTGTACCACAAGGATCTGTTTTGGGACCATTGCTTTTTGTTATCTTTATAAATGATCTAGAGGAAGGACTTGAAAGCTGGGTAAGCAAGTTTGCGGATGACACAAAAGTCGGTGGAGTTGTGGATAGTGAGGAAGGAAGTGGTAGGTTACAGCGGGATATAGATAAGTTGCAGAGCTGGGCGGAAATGTGGCAAATGGAATTCAATGTAGCTAAGTGCGAAGTCGTTCACTTTGGTAGGAATAACAAGATGATGGATTACTGGGCTAATGGTAGGCTACTTGGTAGTGTGGATGAGCAGAGGGATCTTGGTGTCCATGTACACAGATCTCTGAAAGTTGCCACCCAGGTAAATAGTGCTGTGAGGAAGGCATATGGTGTACTGGGCTTTATTGGCAGAGGAATTGAGTTCCGGAGTCCTGAGGTCATGTTGCAGTTGTATAAGACTCTGGTGCGGCCTCATCTGGAGTATTGTGTGCAGTTTTGGTCGCCATACTATAGGAAGGATGTGGAAGCTTTAGAACGAGTGCAGAGGAGGTTTACCAGGATGTTGCCTGGAATGGTAGGAAAATCTTATGAGGAAAGGCTGAGGCACTTGGGGCTGTTCTCATTGGAGAAGAGAAGGTTTAGGGGAGATCTGATAGAAGTGTATAAGATGATTAGGGGTTTAGATAGGGTAGATACTAAGAACCTTTTCCTGCTAATGGAGTCAGGTGTTACTAGGGGACATAGCTTTAAATTAAGGGGTGGTAGGTATAGGACAGATGTTAGGGGTAGATTCTTCACACAGCGGGTTGTGAGTTCATGGAATGCCCTGCCCGTATCAGTGGTGAACTCTCCTTCTTTATGGTCATTTAAGCGGGCATTGGATAGGCATTTGGAAGTTATTGGGCTAGTATAGGTTAGGTAGGATTCGGTCGGCGCAACATCGAGGGCCGAAGGGCCTGTACTGCGCTGTATCCTTCTATGTTCTATGTTCTATGTTCTATTCTCCATGGTAGCTGAACTCAAAGTCACATTCTAATACCACCAACTCAGTGTTGGACTTAAGACTAAAGAATGCTGCAGAGATTTCATTCATTTAACTGTATTAATGAAAATGAATGCATGGCACTGGTATTAAATATCAAATCAGACATTTACAACATTTGAACAGTTTTAATACAACCTATTGATAATCACATCTTGTGCACAAAAACATTTGTGTAATTATTTTCCTATGTATACCTGGTTGCTTAAGTAATACAATGAATTTTGATTTCTCCCTCAAGTTACAATTTTGAAATGCCCCCTTCATCAAATTGCCAGCTATTCGCAATGCCTTGTCATATTATACCCTAGCCCACCTCTAACTACTGATTATCACTTTAAATAATTGTATCACAGGTATTAATATTAAATCAGGTCTTATTTTTTGGTGAACAATTGATCTCATCAGTATTTTTTACAATTTCTAAATAATGGCGTCAACTGGCCAGGAAGGAAACGCTCCGACTTACGCTGCCCTGTCTGTGCTTCAGGAACCCGATCGCGAATCATTCGACAGGCATCGTATACCATTGTCGAGGGTTCAAATTGCATAGTTTTGATAGCATTCCCAACTCCAATCTTCAATGATAAGACAACCATTCTGTCTTCTTTCACGATACAAATTCAACTGGAAAAACAAAAGAAAGACAGTTCCAGTAACTGTTACACATCTTTTGCCAACAGAATACAAGTTTCATCAATAAAGTTCTTTATCTAAAGAGTCATATTTTAGATTTGTACTTCGGGTCCAACAGATTTCAGTGTGAATTAGAAGCAATCAAACTGGTTCTGTTTTCTGCACTATTTAGTCAGCCTATTAACTCAAATGGTGTAACAAAAAAAAGTTTACCCTTAAGCAACATGTTATAAAATGGCATTAACAGTGATGCACTTCATTAGGGTTTTTTTTAAAAGCCAGAATAAAAAAAGTCAAATAGGTACTCCTGCTGAGTCTATTGCAAATAGTACTGAATAGGGCTTGGTAAATGCAGGAATTAAAATATATGTATTGTACTTATATCCTGAAGTGAAACAGCATAGGCTAGACCCATTTTCAAACAAATCCCTAATTTACTATTGTTGCATTAATTTTCACTCTACTGTACCGAAAAATATTTCAATAGTCCAGGATAACTTGCGACTTCAGATTCATGCATTACATGCTAGACAGAAGCACTAATGTATCAACACTTCTGATATATTATGAACTTGATGTTGAACCTTAAAGGTGATACAGCAGGGAGCTTCGTAGACAGTCGCCAGTTCAAAACACACAAAGCACAGAGCAGAGTTGAAGGTCCATCATAATATTTAAATGTCTTTTCATTCTTCTGTCACAGCATGGGCCTTTGGTTTTACACACTCTTCCCTCCATTCCCCCCACCCCACCCCCATTTCTATCCACTACCAACACTCCCCCCTGACATTAAAATGATCAATTTTCAATTATTCATAATGAGTACCCGATATTGAGACAGAATTGAAACAGAACAATTTGCAAACATTGCAGCGAGTATAAAAGCAGCAAACAGATGTGCTAAATTATGTCAAAGATGTTGGTTCAGCTGAACCACATTGCTGCTAACAGGAAAAAAAAGTTTCATACAGTACATTTTTTGAAGTCAGAGACAAAGTTACTTACTTTTGAAATGAACGTCCACAAAACAATTCTTGTTAAAGCAGCTACACAGGGAGAATGCTATCTATTTACTGAGTGGTTAAATGATCATTTCAAAAAAAATTAGCTGACAGTTGCCAAGAAAGTCTGTGAAAACAATTGTTTTAAAAGGAAAATGTGCTGTACCGCTATCCGTCAAGTCATCCATACCAATAGTGGTAATAAAGGAATGTCTATTTGAGGATCAGGCTAGCAGGAGTCCATTTATTTTTAACTAAACTGCTTTTGTGGTTACAACATAGACATAAATAATCTTATCTAAATAGGAAAGGTTATGATGATCAAAAATTTCTGTTGCTGATCAAATGTGCAGAATGATAATTATGGTCTTTAATATTAAATGCAATTCAATATTATGAATAGTTGCTATATTGTTCACGCACATCAATTTAAATGAACAAAATATGTACTGGGAAATGTAGTTTGTTTTATGATAATTGAGAGTCACATGAAAGATAAGGGAATGACTGATTGGCTGCATACTATACAGGACATATTATGAAACCTGCACAGGAAGTGGTTTCTGTGCAGCAGTCAGCAGGAGGACTTATCTGCAGAGAGACAATTAAATTTGTATTTACAATCTTGAATCATTCAGCTTGATGCAGCAATTACTGAGAAAGTAGGAGCACAGAGTAGAGACCACATGGCCTTAGTCTGATAAGGAATGAGTGCTAAATCAGAAATTTGGCGCGTGGTGGGGGAAAAAAGAATGAGATGCTGCATTTTATTAGTCTCCCCTACCTAGTGAAAAGCATCAATTAAGTGAGAAGATTTTACCCCTCTGCAATACTTGTTTATATTTCTTCCTGCTTTTACAATGATAAAGGGCCTCAAATCTTTACAATTTATACAAATGGCTTAGGCTATGTAACCAATGCTAGATATTTTTTAAATCAACCTGTTCAGAAGTGTCATTACACACCAATGGAGCAGGTGGGAATTGAACCCAGATTTCATGGCTCAGAGGTGGGGACACCACCACTGAATCACAAGACCACAAGACATAGGAGCAGAAATTAAGCCATTCAGCCCATACAGTCTGCTCGGTCATTTAATCATGGCTGATAAGTTTCCCAACCCTATCCTCCCACTTTATCCACATAACCCTTGAGCCCGTAATGAAATGATGGTAAGGTTGTGAAATTTGCTGATGTAAATATAACTAGGAAATATAGCTTAACAACTTAATAGAATTCTTTCAGGAAGTGACAAAGTTGATGAGGGAAGGGTTGTAGATCTCACTCATGGACTTCAATGATGTACTGGATAAGGATCCCCATGGTAGGTAGATGGAGAAAGTAATGTCGCATGGGGTCCAGGGTGAACGAGATAGATGGATAGAGAACTGACTGGGCCACAAGAGACAGACAGCAGTAGTGGAAGGGGGTTTCACCAAATTAAGAACTGTGACCAGTGGCGTTCCACAGGATCTGTGCTGAGACCATTGTTGCTTGTGATATACATAAATGATTTGGAGGAAGGTATAAGTGGTCTGATTAGCAAGTTTGCAGATGACACTAAGATTGGTGGAGTAGCAGATAGTGAAGGGGACTATCAGACAATGCAGAGTATAGATAGTTTGGAGAGTTGGTTGGAGAAATGGCAGATGGAGTTCAATCCGGGTAAATGTGAGGTGATGCATTTTGAAAGATCCAATTCAACAGTGAACTTTACAGTAAATGGAAAAGCCCTGGAGAAAACAGACGTACAGACGTCTGGGTGTTCAGGTCCATTGTACCCTGAAGGTGGCAACACAGGTCAATAGTGTGGTCATGGTGGCATATGGCATGTTTTTCCTTCACTGGACGGGATCTTGAGTACAAGTGTTGGCAGATAATGTTACAGTTGTGGAGGACTTTGGTTTGGCCACATTTGGAATACTGCATCCAGTTCTAGTCACCACATTACCAAAAGGATGTGGATGCTTTTGAGGGTGCAGAGGAGGTTCACCAGGATGTTGCCTGGTATGGAGGGCGCTAGCTATGAAGAGAGGTTAAATAGATTAGGATTATTTTCGTTTGAAAGATGGAGGTTGAGGGGTGGGGACCTGATTGAGGTCGACAAAATCATGAGGAGTATAAACAGGGTGGATAGCAAGAAGCTTCTTCCTCTTTCTCTTCCTCCTTCTCTTCCCCCCGCCCCGCCCCGCCCGCTCGACCCCCCCCCCCCAACACACACACACACACACACACACACACACACACAGTGGAGGATTCAAGGATTCAACTACTAAGGATCGCTAGTTCAAGGTGAGAGTGGCAAAGTTTAAGGGAGATATGCGTGGAAAGTTTTTTTTACACAGAGTGGAGCAGGCCTGGAACACATCACCAATGGAGGTGGTGGAGGCAGGTACGATAGCGTCATTTAAGATGTTTCTAGACAGATACATGAATGGGCAGGGAACAGAGGGATACAGATCCTTAGAAAATAGCGACAGGTTTAAATCATAGAATCCTACAGTGTGGCAACAGGTCATTTAGCCCAAGTCCACACCAAGCCTCCGAGATGCCACCCAGATCCATTCCCCTACCCTATCACTCTACATTTCCCCTGACTAATGCCCCTAACCTACCCATCCCTGAACACTATGGGCAATTTAGCATGGCCAATTCACCTAACTTGCACATCTTTGGATTGTGGGAGAAAACTGAAGCACCCAGAGGAAACCCACACAGACACAGGGCGAATGTGCAAACTTCATACAGACAGTCGGCCTAAGCTGGAATTGAACCCAGTCCCTGGTGCTGTGTCAGCAGTGCTAACCACTGAGCCACCGTGCTGTTAGAGACAGGATCCAGATTGGCGCAGACTTGGAGGGTCAAAGAACCTGTACTGTAATTTTCTTTGTTCTTTTCTTTGAAAGCAAGTTGCAAGGAGAATTTAAGGCTGCTACAAATAGGTAGAGATAGGATGTGAGTGAGTAAAGATCTGTAAATGAAGTACAATGGGGAAAATGTGAAATTGTCCATTTTGCCAGATAGTATCAAAAGAGAGTATCTTATATAAATTGGTGGTTTCAAAACATAGATTGCAATTAACTGGTTGATTAGAGAGTTTGGCAATCCACCTTATTGCTTGCCCACAATCCCTTAGCGAACATTGCTAGCTAGGTCAGCATTTATTGCCCATCCTTAATTGGCCAGAGAGCAGTTAAAAGTCAGTCATGTTCCTTTGGGTCTGGAGTCACATGGAGGCCAAGCCAGATAAGGACGATAGATTTCATTTCCAAAAGGACATGAGTGACCTAGATGAGTTTTTCAACAAAATCAACAATGGCTTCATGGTCATCATTAGTTTTTAATTCCAGATTTATTCATTCAAGTTGAGTTCCACCAGCTGCCATGGCAAGAGTGAATCAATGCTTCTGGAACATTAGCCCATGCCAATAACATGACCACTGCCCCACTGCCCTCCCAAACTGTTTTTAAGGAGATCTGAGCAATCAACTTGGAAAAGCACGATTGAAAGAAGTCAATATAATTAAAGCAAAATCCTGGTCAACTATTACTTTAATAAGATTTTGCTGAGGATTGAACTAGTAGGATAGATAAAGGGGAACCATAAGATTTAGTACACTTGCGTTTTCAAATGACTTTCTTATAAGATACCACGCAACAGGTTAATACACAAAGTTCTCAGAGTTAGGAGTGACATATTCAAATGGACAGGAGGCAGGGAGTTAGATAAATAGGGAATTCTCATGCTGGCTGTTCAGACTAGAGAAGGCTGTAAGAAACAATGCTGTGTCCTCAATTACTTAAAGATAAAGGATAAGGTAGCTAAGCATGCTAATGATACAATGCTGGGGTGGGTAGACTGTAAACTGTCAGGAAGGAGCAAAGAGATATTATTAAGTGAATAAGCAACAAAGATAGCAGATTCACTCACTCCCTTCGGTCGTAAGGAAAAAAGACAATATTTTTGAAAGGCACGAAAGTTGTTAATGTTGGTGTACAGAGAGACTTGTACAAAGAATGCAAAAGTTAGCATATGGATACAGCAAATAAACAACATGTTGGTCTTAATTCTTGTACTTCAATTCTCTTGCAATAAAGAAGTCTTGCTACGATTATGTAGGATTTTGATGAGAACACACCTGTAATAGTGTGCATAGTTTTGGTTTCTATTTAAGGAAAAATATACTTGCACTGGAGCAGTAAAGCAAAGGTTCCCTAGATTCATCACTAGGATAAATGGGTTGTCCCATGATGAGACAATGAGCATACTGGGTCCATATTCGCTGGAACAGAAGAATGAGAAATGACCTCATTGAGAGATTGACATCAATCTTTCATAATCGTAAAAGTACTAGTTGGGGAAGAAACAACAGGGGCACAACTCCAGAATGTGGAGTAAGGTGAAGAGACTTTTTTTTAAGTCAAAGGGCAGTGAATCTTTGAAATTGTTCTTCCTCTGACATGAAAGCTTCAGCCTCATGTCTTTATGTATCTGCAGGCTGCCAAACCATTAATCTAGTCTCCCCTTCTCAAATGACGCATGCAAAACCAAATTTCAAAAATGCCTACTTTCAATTTCCAATCAAATGAACTGTACATCAAACTGTCCTTGTGCATGAAATGAGAAGCAAAAGCCAGAATAAAGTTCTTCAGAGGCCAGATTTGGCCAGAATAATGTTAACCCTTAATATGTTACTATTCATAATACATTTAATTTCATTAAAACTAGTTGCAATACACAGACTTCCTTGTAAGTGACATTACCTTCCTATAATACTATATGGCTACAGTCATACCTTTACCTGCCTATTCATTTTGTCTTTCTTGTGCACTGCAAAGTTGGCCTTCAGAACAGAGTGCTGTTATTCATTTTCCCATGATATATTTTGAGATACACCACAGCTTTCCATCATTCCATTGCTATTGAAATACAGGATCATCTTCTTTTTCCAAAAGAGCCAATTTCTTTGGGGAGAATTTTAAAGAATTCAAGGTTTGCGTAAAGAGTTGTAGCTTGGGTGCTGGTTGTCATAGTTGTGGGTATATTCACTGAACTGGGAAGTTCATTTGCAGATGTTACACCCGCAGTCTGGTGACTTGTTCAGTGCTTTGGAGCCTCCTGTGAAAGTGTTGCTGTACTGTGCCTTTGGTCTTACGTATTTGGTTCCATTCTTGCTGCTTCCAGCTGTTCATTGTAGTGGCCAATATATTGGGTCTAGATCTATGTGCTTGTTGATGGAGTCTGTGGATGAGTACCATGTTGAAGAATTGAACAATACAAGCTCTTTGGCCCTTGATGTGCCAAATTCTAGAAATTCTCTGGCCGTCTTGTGTTTGGCCTACACTATGATCATTGTGTTGTCCCAGTCGAATTGGTGGTCCTTCTCAACTGTATTTATGGCTACTAGGACAGTTGGTCATGGCATTTAGTGGCTAGTTGGTGTGCGTGGATGCAGACTGCTAGTTGTCTGCCTGTTTGTCCTATAGTGTTGCGTGCAGTCTTTGCATAGAATCTTGTAAATTACATTGGCCTTGCACATCATTGGTATAGGTCTTTTGTCCTGTTGAGTTGTTGTCTGAGTGTGGCTGTCGGTTTACGGACGGTCATGAATCCCAGTGGTCAAAGAAGTCGGGCTGAGTGTTCAGGGACGTTTTTTTATGTAAGGTGACATGGCTAGTGAATTAGGCCATCGCATGTCCTTGTTTGGTTGTTTGTGTTCTCTGCTTCAAAGAAAACAACTTGAGCTTACCCAGCCTCTCCTCACAGCTGAAATAGTCCAGCCCAGGCAACATCCTGGTGAATTCACCAGTACAATGACATTGATCCTATAGTGTGGTGACAGAATTGTACACAGTACTCCCGTTGTGCCCTAACCAAAACTCCAGTATAACCTTCCTGTTCTTATAATCCTTGCCATGACTAATAAAGACAAGTGTTCTATAGCCTCAACTACCCCATTAATCTTCAGCAGGCCAGGCAGCATCTCAGGAATAGAGAATTCGACGTTTCGAGCATAAGCCCTTCATCAGTAATAAGAGAGAGAGCCAAGCAGGCTAAGATAAAAGGTAGGGAGGAGGGACTAGGGGGAGGGGCGATGGAGGTGGGATAGGTGGAAGGAGGTCAAGGTGAGGGTGATAGGCCGGAGTGGGATGGGGGCGGAGAGGTCAGGAAGAGGATTGCAGGTTAGGAGGGCGGTGCTGAGTTGAGGGAACCGACTGAGACAAGGTGGGGGGAGGGGAAATGAGGAAACTGGAGAAATCTGAATTCATACCTTGTGGTTGGAGGGTTCCCAGGCGGAAGATGAGGCGCTCCTCCTCCAGCCGTCGTGTTGTTGTGTTCTGCCGGTGGAGGAGTCCAAGGACCTGCATGTCCTCGGTGGAGTGGGAGGGAGAGTTAAAGTGTTGAGCCACGGGGTGATTGGGTTGGTTGGTTCGGGCGGCCCGGAGGTGTTCTCTGAAGCGTTCCGCAAGTAAGCGGCCTGTCTCACCAATATAGAGGAGGCCACATCGGGTGCAGCGGATGCAATAGATGATGTGTGTGGAGGTACAGGTGAACTTGTGGCGGATATGGAAGGATCCCTTGGGGCCTTGGAGGGAAGTGAGTGTGGAGGTGTGGGCGCAAGTTTTACATTTCCTGCGGTTGCAGGGGAAGGTGCCGGGGGTGTGGATCTGACGAGGGCGTCACGAAGGGAGTGGTCCTTGCGGAACGCTGATAGGGGAGGGGAGGGAAATATATCCTTGGTGGCATCTCTATTCCTGAGATGCTGCCTGGCCTGCTGTGCTTTGACCAGCAACACATTTGCAGCTGTGATCTCCAGCATCTGCAGACCTCATTTTTTACCCCATTAATCTTCCCTGCCATCTTCAGGGAACTGGGCTTCCTTGTTTCTTGCCAGTTATTGAGTACTTCCTTGTCTTGTCCCCTCTTCCAAAGTGTATCACCTCACAGATCGGTCATTTAGACATATACCCAGTCCTGATGAGGGGAGACCTGGATGATATCAATCGCTAAATACAAGCCTTCAAAACACGAGTCATTTGAAGCTTCTGACAGTTCTGCAGAAGGAATTTGGGGAGGGGGGGGGAATGCACCTGGTGGTGCTGAGAACTTGCAACAGTGTCAACTAATGACTAGTGCAAATTTAACAGACTTCACCTTTGATCAAGTGTGCAAAGTTAGGAGAAGGTCAGAAATGGGCAAAAGGTCAAGCTTAACTAAGGAGGAACATGTCTCAACGATCAAGTTCTTGGTCATGTTTTTGAGAAGAGGTCACAAGAACTTAGAAGGGCTCAGCTGCAAAAACATCCAGCATAGGGAGAGAAATGTGCCCCCAAAATTCTGTGTTAGATTAAACATGATCTAGGGATTTTGGAAAGGGAGGGAAAAACATCACAGAAATCTTTATTCACCTGTACTTTAGAGTATCGAAGTTTTGTGCAAGTTGAACTTATCCAATATGTCACTAAAGAAAAAGTATGAATACGCTCATGTCCTCCAGGTGAGATCTGGAGTACAATAGTGATAACAGGACTGGAGAAATTCCACTAGCAAGGCATTGCCACATTCTCCAGATCCAACAAGGAGGACTGCTGACCAAATGCTAGTGTCCTTCTTGAAGCTTTACTACATAGTAGAAATGTAGCAGAACTTTAGAGTCATTTCAGTTCAGCTCAGTACAATGAACACAATCAACAGACTTCATTCTTTAAAATTTTTAGCGAGCCAAACGCAGCATTAAATTTTCCCCTGTGGCATATTAACAATTTCACAGGAGCCAAGCATTTAGCAAGCAGCCATAAAACATTGGAAATAAAGGCATTTGGTTTGGTGATTAATGACGATTGCATCACAAAAACATTAAAGGAAGTACCAGAAGACACAATGAAGTATTTTTGGATGACCCAGGCTCCACCCAAGACTACAAGAAATTAGAGAGTTGTAAATGCAGCCCAATCCATCTCACAAACCAACCTTCCTTCCAGGAACTCTATCTACACTTCCCACTGTCTTGAAGGCAGCCAACATAATCAAAGACTCCTCCCAATCCAGCTATACTCCCTGCCACTGGCAAAAGTTATATAAGCTTGAAATCATGTACTAACAGATTAAAGAACAGCTTCTTCTCCATTGTTATCAGACTTATGAATGGACTTCTCGCACCTCTTTCTGCACCTCCTCTGTAGCATCATGTTTGATTACTCTGACGTGCTTGTCTAAGGTCTGATTTGCCTGGATAGCATGCAAAACAATACTTTTCACTATATCTTAGTACACATGACAATAATTAATGAAATCAAAATCTCAATTAAGAATTTACATACACCACTTTTTTTAAGGTACTGAGACAAAGTTCAAATGCTGTAGATACTAGAATTCTGGAATAAAGAGAAACAGTAGAGATTCTCATCAGGTATGGCAGTGTTTGTGGAGCAAGTGGCAAAGTTAAGGTTTCAGCATGGTCACTGATGAATATGTCCAGCATTGTCAGTTTTCATTACTGATGACACTGGTTTGGTCGAAAGGTCAAAATAATTTTTAGTTGCTCACTCAGCATGATACAAAAACTCCAATACCAAATTTAGCATTAGTCAGATGCTCCTACTTCCTCACTCATTAAAACTTGCATCTGAGATTAATCCTGTCACACAGAGTCACTGCTGTAGGACTCTAGATCAGGTGGATAGGGTGAAGAGAAGGAGATGGATTTTGAAAGCTAGTAAACAAAGTACAAGACTATGGGTCTTATTTTAATGAAGCAGTTGCCAAATATTTTTCTGTTGGTCACTAAGCAACAATAGCGGCCAAGACTGTGAATTGGGTAAGGAAGAAAAGTGGAAGTCAGTTTCAATTATTATTTCTACTTTGTCAGAAAACCAGATGCAAAGTGACTGCTGCATTTTCTATTTTATGTGTGACTAAATACAAAATCACATTAACTATAAAGCACTTTGGGACAGTGCTGGCAGAAGTTGCTATATAAATACTTCTTTGATTACTTTTAAAGCATATGCTTAGATATGATTTGGAGATGCCGGTGTTGGACTGGGGTGTACAAAGTTAAAAAAAAATCACAACACCAGGTTATAGTCCAACAGGTTTATTTGGAAGCACTCGCTTTCAGAGTGCTGCTCCTTCATCAGGTGATTGTCACCTGACCACACTCGCCTAGTGAAAGAGCAGCGCTCTGAAAGCTAATGTTGCCAAATAAACTTGTTGGACTATAACCTGGTGTTGTGTGATTTTTAACTACGCTTGGATATACACTTTTAAACACTTAGTCATTCACATCACTTAATTATTCTTCACATTTTCAAACACTCTGCACATTTATCTCCCTGCTCATTGAAAAGCCCAAGAGTTTTGCAAGTAGTTTGTTATGAGATTGGATTTTATGCAATTTGTTTACATTAACAACAATTAATCAAATAAGTCAATTTTGAGAGTTTTATTAAAAAAGAGAAAGGCAGAGACAAAGTGATCTGCTATCCAGGAATGGGGAGTAGAACTAGATTTCAGCTTAATATACAATTGCACCTAAAGACTTTGCTATCTAAAGGAAAGGCACAAAAGTTTTTATACATTTCATGGTAATTTTGCTCAACTGTAAAATCCAATTACAACCAATTTATTGAAAAAAACATTACTAACTATGTTGAGAAATTGAAAGTAAAGTATAAATACTTTTGTAAAAACAAACTCATTTCTTACTCCAGGCAAAGGGAATAATGGAACTTGTTTTAAAATCATAATGCTATCAATGTATCACCCACTGCCCAAAAACCATCCCCCCTCCCCCAATTATTTCTAAGCAAATCCTGTTATAATCTCATCAACCCTCAAACCACAAGCTGAAGCTGCCTAAATGCTCCATTAGATCTCAGCATCAGGTCACAGAGCAGTGATGTGGGAATAGTGGTTTTCTGCACAATAATTCCAAGCTGACATGAACATGCGATGTATACTTCAGCTTCACATGGCAAGCTTTGCAAGCCTGTCCAGTTGAAACTGCACATTTCGACAACTGCTAAAATCGACCCCATTTAATCAGGGGCAATTCAGTAAAAAACAAAAAAGATGCGCACAAAGTTAGTATAATTTTTTTCTGTACATTTCACCAGATCATCAATGACAGCAAACGATTAGGAAGGCTAACAATTTGACAACAGAAGCTCAGTAGCAAAGTTTGTTCATTTTTGATCAGCGTGATCTTGAAAATTCTTATCCATAAAGGTGAAAATTGGATAATCCATACATTTCCTTTCTATTCTTTCATAGATCATGAAGATCACTGGCAAGGCCAACATTTGTGACAGATCCCTAATTGCCACTGAACTGATTGACTCTTTAGGCCATTGTGGAGGTTAGTTAACAGACAACCACCGAACTGTGGACCTTAACTCTATGCAGGGAAGACAGGGTAAACATGGCAGATTTCCTTCCCTAAGTGTTGTTAGGTAATTAGATTGTTATATTGTGTAATTTGTTAGATGTTAGCACTCTTTTTGCAAGCTGAATTTACAAGTAACTCTCCCTGTTCCGCTGGAAGTCCAAGCAACATATCCACTTCGATTGAGTCAAGTAGGGAAACAGAAAGGGTAAAACTTGCTGTGATATTCCAATCAATGCCATCACTGAGAAAGAACATACAACCTTACAGGTTTGGGGCAAGAGTAGACCACTCAATCTTTCAGCTTGTTCCACCATTAAGATTTAGATGATGGGATTACTCTGCTTACCACTAATAACCTTTCACCCCCATGCTGAGTAAGAATTTATCCAACTCCTCTTAAAATTACTTGGGTACTCAGCTTCTATCAACTTTTGAGAAGGAGTGTTCCAAAGGCTCATTAGTCTCTCAGAAAAAAACAAAAGAGTCTCACCATCTGTCTTGTCTTTGAACATTAAGGCCCAGTTTAAATTGCCCCACAAGAAGAAACATCCTTTTCACATGCATTCCAAGTTTAGCTTGTTCAATTTTTCCACATAATGCAACCTACCTATTCCAGTATTAGTCTCTTAAATCTTCTCTACATTGCTTTCAATGTATTTACATTGTTCCTTAAATAAGGAGATCAGATAAGACCAGAGACTATAGATATGGTCTCACCAATGCAGTACATAACTGAAGCATATCATTCCTACTTTTGTATGTAGTTACACTCAAACAATACTATAGCTTTCCTAATTACATGAACCTGTATGTTAAGCTTTTGAAATTCATACACTGGGACACAGATCCCACCAGTATCTGCAATCTTTCAGCATTTAGATGATATTCATTTTTATCCTTCCAGCCAAAAGAGACCATTCACATTTGCTTACATTATATCCCATTGGAAGATTTTTGTCCATTTATTTAACCTATCTATATCTCCCCTGTAGTCTTATGTCCGCTTCAGAACTTTATTTCTTACCTATCTTTGTATCATCAATAAATGCAGCAACATGTTCAGTGCCTTCATGAGTTATTTATGTTATGATGAGGTGAGAAAGGGTGAATCAACACCCTTTGTAACACCCTCAAGTCGGTAGCAACAGATACTTTTATTCTCTCTTCAGCATCCAGCTATTGCACTTCAATCAAAACATAGTTCACTAGATCAAAATTAAGGAACCAATTACCAAGGCATACTTGAGGAAACAAACACTTAACATTCACAAATACACACCAACAAATTTATACGGGTGACAGCATTTGGTGCAGTCAGAAAGAATAGAAGCTATGCAGTTTCAAAAGTCCCAGGTCCTCAAGGTGCTATATTTTAGATCACAATTGTTTTACTGTTGGCAAAGCCTGTAGGTATCAAAGTTCTCGATGTATGATTAATCTACAAATACAGCAACAGTTAAACCTACAAGTTACAATGATAACAAAAATTCAAAACTAGGAAGATGTGTGTGTGAAAATGAAGTTTTTGTTGACTGGTGAACCTTCTATCACAGAATGAATTTGGAGTAACAATGCAAAACTGAGGCATCAACACATTTCACATTCCCTCTGTTCATTGTAACCTGGATTCAAAACCTAGTTTGGGACTAGTAACCAAACTTTCTCTGGGCTGTGTCATACATTCAGGTCCTAACCTTCCATTGCCAATTTTATACTTCATGTGCCATACATAAGAATGTTTCCAAATATAGTGTCCAGGAAGTTGGTGGGTGTTAATCAGACACACCTCCTGTATGGTGTCACAACTTACATTCTGAACCTCATTCTCATTTAATTTAATGTCAAACCAATTGAAGAGATTAAAGTTTTAAACTTGGCCCTGTGTCTTTGATTGCCAAGTGGATAAATCTACTATCTCTTCACTGGTATATCCTTGGCGGTGTCCACCAGTGATGTCTGTTATAGGTTATTTACTCTTCCTTTCTCGTTTTGTTTTGGGAACGGGTATTCCTCGGATATGTTACCCACTCTCTGGAACACCAGGGATAGCTAACTCTGCAATGTTCAATGCTGCATGGTCACTTAATCTGCTAGGCTAATTTTTCAGAAGAGATTAGAAAGGCATTCACCTCTTCCTCAAACTTGGGGTTTAAATTGGCAAACTTAAATTCTTTAGTCTACAACTGAGTTAGGTGAGATTCCCTCAGATATTTTCCTTCTTGTTACCTCTCTCTCTCTCTCAGCCCCCCCACCCCCTGCCAACCTTTCAATATTCTGTCTCCCTCACAATTTTATTACCCCACCTTCCCCATCCCTTTTGCCTTGTTTGCCTTTTTCTCTCAATCTTTAACACTACCTTTAGTTTACACATCTAGATATTTCATTATCTGTTTTGCATCTTCTGTTTCTCTGGCTTTTGCACAGAAACTCAACTGGCTACCCATTTTAAGCTTCCAATTTAAGGACAATACTTTTAGTTTCTCCCAAGTTTTTTTCATCCTGCTGGACAAAAGCATGAAAGGAAGAGGCAGAAACCCTCCTAACATTTAAGTAGTATTTCGATGTACACTTGCAAGGCTATGGGAAAAGTGCTGGAAAATGGGATTATAATAGTTAATGCTCGTTTTTGACCAGTACAGACTCAATGGGGAAAGGGCCTTTTTCTGCGCCACAGACGTCCATGGCTCCATGGCAAAAGTGAGGACTGCAGATGCTGAAGATTAGTGTCAAGATTAGAGTGTGCTGGAAATGCACAGGTCAGGCAGCATCCGTGGAGCAGGAAAATCGACGTTTCAGGCAGGAGCCCTTCTTCAGGATTCCAACCACTCTAGTCTATGATTCTATGACAAGCACTGGTTAAAATAGGACAGAGTATTAGTACGTAGAGGATGAATAAAGGCCAAGCAATTCTAAAATCCACATTCCTGGAGATGTTAGATTTTCACCTGACTGGTTTAATGGTTAACACACCCGCAATAGCAGCAAGGTCAGTTGATGTCCATGAGTTCAGTGAATAGTTATTTTCTTCAACATCAAGTGTAGTCTTTCTTCCAAGGGCGAGAGAGAAACAGGACGAGGGGCTTCCAGCTCTTGTTACAAACTCATTCTTCCTTTTGTACTCTGCTGCTCAAAAACATCTACAGAAATAGGATTTGTTTGCATATTTCCAAGTGGGTTTCATTGTCTTTCAATGCTACATTTGTAGGCAACCCTTGATGCCCATTATGTGCATAGAAACGTGAATTAAACCTGAAGATGTGACATTCTTGATACTGAATTAAATGCCTCGTTTTAATGTGTTTAGCTAAAATGGTCGTTTCAACACAAATTGTTCAATATTGGACCACAGAATGAGGCAGGTCCAAGAGACCAATGATCATGACAGCCATTTTAGATTGACTTTTATTGAAAAATATTTTAGATCATTAAAGGTTCCAGATACTACAAACATATAATTGAAGTCAAAAGTTGATAGGCTAGATGCACTCTCCTGAATGTATACTTTTAAAAGCCAAGGTCTTACCACTGACCCTTGTATCACTTCACTCGTTATGTCATACAAAAAAGAAATTATCCATCTAGTGGTTAGCTAGGCATCTTGTGACTATGAGTAAAAAATGAGGTCTGCAGATGCTGGAGATCACAGCTGAAAATGTGTTGCTGGTTAAAGCACAGCATAAGCCCCTCATCAGGAATGAGGAGAGAGTAGCCAAGCAGGCTAAGATAAAAGGTAGGGAGGAGGGACTTGGGGGAGGGGCGATGGAGGTGGGATAGGTGGAAGGAGGTCAAGGTGAGGGTGATAGGCCGGAGTGGGGTGAGGGCGGAGAGGTCAGGAAGGAGATTGCAGGTTAGGAGGGCGATGCTGAGTTGAGGGAACCGACTGAGACAAGGTGGGGGGAGGGGAAATGAGGAAACTGGAGAAATCTGAATTCCAACCTTGTGGTTGGAGGGTTCCCAGGCGGAAGATGAGGCGCTCCTCCTCCAGCCGTCGTGTTGTTATGTTCTGCCGGTGGAGGAGTCCAAGGACCTGCATGTCCTCAGTGGAGTGGGAGGGAGAGTTAAAGTGTTGAGCCACGGGGTGGTTGGGTTGGTTGGTCCGGGCGGCCCAGAGGTGTTCTCTGAAGCGTTCCGCAAGTAAGCGGCCTGTCTCCCCAATCTAGAGGAGGCCACATCGGGTGCAGCGGATGCAATAGATGATGTGTGTGGAGGTACAGGTGAACTTGTGGCGGATATGGAAGGATCCCTTGGGGCCTTGGAGGGAAGTGAGTGTGGAGGTGTGGGTGCAAGTTTTACATTTCCTGCGGTCGCAGGGGAAAGTGCCGGGGGTGGAGGTCACACAGACATCTACTATAAACCGACTGACTCCCACAGCTACCTGGACTACACCTCCTCCCACCCTGCCCCCTGCAAAAACTCCATCCCATATTCCCAATTCCTTCGTCTCTGCCGCATCTGCTCCCAGTAGGACCAGTTCCAACACCGCACAGCCCAGATGGCCTCCTTCTTCAAGGACCGCAGATTCCCCCCAGACGTGATCGACGATGCCCTCCACCGCATCTCCTCCACTTCCCGCTCCTCCGCCCTTGAGCCCCGCTCCTCCAACCGCCACCAAGACAGAACCCCACTGGTTCTCACCTACCACCCCACCAACCTCCGCATACAACGTATCATCCACCGTCATTTCCGCCACCTCCAAACGGACCCCACCACCAAGGATATATTTCCCTCCTCTCCCCTATCAGCGTTCCGCAAGGACCACTCCCTTCGTGACTCCCTCGTCAGATCCACACCCCCCACCAACCCAACCTCCACCCCCGGCACCTTCCCCTGCGACCGCAGGAAATGTAAAACTTGCGCCCACACCTCTACACTCACTTCCCTCCAAGGCCCCAAGGGATCCTTCCATATCTGCCACAAGTTCACCTGTACCTCCACACACATCATCTATTTCATCCGCTGCACCCGATGTGGCCTCCTCTATATTGGGGAGACAGGCCGCTTACTTGCGGAACGCTTCAGAGAACACCTCTGGGCCGCCCGGACCAACCAACCCAACCACCCCGTGGCTCAACACTTTAACTCTCCTTCCCACTCCACCGAGGACATGCAGGTCCTTGGACTCCTCCACCGGCAGAACATAACAACACGACGGCTGGAGGAGGAGCACCTCATCTTCCACCTGGGAACCCTCCAACCACAAGGTTGGAATTCAGATTTCTCCAGTTTCCTCATTTCCCCTCCCCCCACCTTGTCTCAGTCGGTTCCCTCAACTCAGCACCGCCCTCCTAACCTGCAATCCTCTTCCTGACCTCTCCGCCCCCACCCCACTCCGGCCTATCACCCTCACCTTGACCTCCTTCCACCTATCCCACCTCCATCGCCCCTCCCCCAAGTCCCTCCTCCCTACCTTTTACCTTAGCCTGCTTGGCTACTCTCTCATATTCCTGATGAAGGGCTTATGCTCGAAACGTCGAATTCCCTATTCCTGAGATGCTGCCTGGCCTGCTGTGCTTTGACCAGCAACACATTTTCATCTTGTGACTATGCCAAATGTTACACCTTACATCACAAGCTTTTATTTTCCATAATAACCTTTGATATGTTACACCATCAAAAGCCTTCTGGAAATCCACAATTCCTCTTTCTCACAGCACATCATGTCTTCAACCAAACTTCAATGAATTGATTATTCATAATGTCAGTTTCACAAAACCACAGCAGACTTTGTTTGATTGCTACGTATTTTTCTAAGTGCCCTGCTATAACGACTTTAATATTTCCTTAACTTGTAGATTCTTGCTTTCTGTCTTTCAGTTAACATCTGGGATGTTCCATTCTCTGCCCCAAATTTAGGGAATTTTGGAAAATTAAAAGAAATTTTTTAAAAATTTATCCAAGAGATGTTGAAGGTGGTGGCTAGGTCAGCATAGTGTTTGAATTCCACCATGACAGTTGTGAAATTGAAACTTAATAAAATCTGAAATTAAAAGCTTGGTCTAACAGTGACTAAGTAACTACTGTCAATTGTCGTAGAAAAAAATCTGGTTCACTAAAGACTTTTGCATATCCCTTACTTCATTGGAGAAGTAGTTAATGAGTTGCATTCTTGAAGCACTGCAGTCCATGGAGGGAAGGTACACCCAGTGCCATTATGAGGGAAGCTCCAGGATTCCAGTCAACCAGTCAAGACGTGGTGATACATGGTGTCTGGGTTGGAGATAAATCACATGTAAATATGTTCACATGCATTTGTTGCCTCAGAATTTTTGAGATCGTTGGTTTGGAAGTCGCAATCAAAACAGCCAGAAAGTTGCTGCAGTGTATTTTGGAGATGGCATACATTACCATGGAAACAAAGCTGCAGCAAAGAAAGTGAAATACTGAAGACGCTGATTGAGTGCCAATCAAACGACATGCTTTATTCTGAACAGTATCAAACATCTTGCATGCTGTTGGAGCTACACCGACTCAGGCAAGAGGTAAATAGGCAGCAGGTACCCTGTTCATATTTGGCCTGATACCATGGGACTTGGCTCTGGTATCAATGTTGAGAACCCCTAGCTCAACACCTTCCTACAGTGTACCACCAGTATTGGCTTGGCAGCTGTAACATACGTTGAAATGTGAATAGAAAGGGAGTTACCACAGAATGTGTAGACACTCTGGTCTACCATTGTGGCTGCGGCTGTGCTGGCAGGACATGACATAGTGGTGTCTGGGAAATAGTTATACTTTCGATCAAGGACATCAGATTGTTGTTTGACTCTGCTGTGGAACACCTCTCCCATTTTTGGCACAAATCCTCATATGCTATTCAGAAGTATTATTTTTGATAGGGCTGTGCCTGCCATAGTTCCTTCAGGTGCTTAAGTCTATGCCAAATGACTTATGCAGTTTACCATCTTTCAGACTTTGCAGTGATCTTGATACACAGAACAGCTTCCATTTCAGAGGCAAGTTAGAATCAAGCACAGTGGGTCCAGAGGCACATCTTAAACCAGGTAAGGACAACTTATTCCCTTTCCTAAAATTCACTAGTGAACAAGTTTTTTTTTAAAAAGTATAACAATTAACAGTAGTTGGTCACTCTTAAACTAAGCTTTTAATTTCAGATTTTATTGAATTCAAAAATTTCACTAACTGCCACAGTAGAATTCAAACCCACTGCCCCCAGATCATTAGACTGGGTCTATGAATTACTAGCCTGGGTCTACGGATTACTAGCTCAGTGATATTATCATTATTAAAATCTCCACTTGGCAACTGTCTCACCACCCACTTGCTTTTATATCCTAAGATCAAGTCCATTAGGGCCAGGGGTCTAGTCAGTCCTGTAGCCAACAATTTGCTTTCCTGGCTGTTGTAATTTTTTTTTGAATCCCTTCCATTCCTGGATTTATTCCTGAAAAAGCACAAAATAATGGAGATGCCAAAAATTTTCCAAAACTATTCTAAATTAAGATTTATGCTTGGTATGTAAATATTGTACCTAACTGATAGCAAATGTGGAAACAGAGCTTGATTTTCTGACTATCAGCTAAGGTAGGACAGTTTGATGCATGGTTGATATAATCTTTGCATTGCAGGTTGAAACAAATAGTCAGCCTGTGAATCCTAAGTCTTCCAAATAAGACTGGCAAACATTCTGAGGGAGACTAAAGCTCACAAGCATTCAATAATTGAAATTAGAGTCTCCTGTTGACACTTTACAATTTAATTTCTGTTGCAGCTGACAGCCCACCCACTAGTGTACTGTGATAGCTTCTTCAAATTCACAGACAGGAGCACATTGGAATATTTTCATACAAATTGTTTAGCTATCCATCAGAGATGTACATATGCACTTTAGCTTATGACAAAAACGATATACACAGACAATTTGGACTTTGATAAGCTTCAACATTTGCTGACGATACCAAGAAAGAACTGCAGATGGTTTAAAACAGAGGTGGGGAACCTTTTCATGTTGGAAGGCCGCACTATGTTAGTTGTAATCTAATAAGGCCGCATCCAAGAAACTTCAATTATATATTCTTCAAAATTCACATTATTTTGTAAAAATCTAACTACTATGTACTAAATAAGTAAAAAAAAATGTTAATTCTAAATTTAACTAATCTTTTAATGACTTTGTTGTGACTGCTTTTTGTAGGAAAGTATTTGAATATTTGGTTGCAGCATGGAGGTCTGCAGTTTTAGCTGATCCTCTAGATGGGTATCCGTCATTTGTGATCTTAAGGGCGTCTTGATTTTGAGTAAGTAGGAGAATGTAGATTCGCAGCAATAAATGGGGATTATTTCGTTGAATTTTCTTTTACTCTCTTTTATTTTAAATACATTCATTTTAAGATTGAAACAAAATAATAAATGGATGAAAAAACATTAATAGAAAATAAAAGATTTGTCCTGCAAAATTTGGAGTCATTCAAAAGGCCACACACAATGGCCTAGAGGCCGCAGGTTCTCCACCCCTGGTTTAAAGCAATGCACCAAGCTAACAAGTGGCAAATCTAAGTTATTGTACTAAATATGAAGAAATACAGGGCAAAGAAATGGGAGCATGTACTCAAGTGGAAAGGCATTAAAAAAAAGGACAATGGAATTCACTTGGTCAGAAAATGGGCAGAAAAAGCCAAACTGCCGAACAGAACTGGACGCTATCAATATGTCAGAATGTACAAATGTATTTAAGTGATTCTAGATTCATACAAAACTTTAAGTAAGGGATCAACATTTGATATTAGTTTTATCAAGAGAAGTGTATTATTGGAGAGTTGCAGGAATTTAAAATGCTTTTGCCATAGAGGAAGGTTGAATCCAAGACCATTGTAACATTTAACAGAAAACTGGATAAAACAGTGGGGAATATATCTGGCTACAGGGAAACAGCAAATCAGTGGGATAGGTTTTATATTGCAGAAAAGAACTACAACAATGAAATTAGGCAAATGGCCTTCGTTTCTTTAAACTGTTTTGTACCAGTTCATGACTCTACTAGTGTTCACAATACCAATAAAAAGCTACATGAAAAATCTGAATATCAAACAACTATTAATTCACCATCCGAGCCACTTGTACATTGCATTCACTGTCGTATTAGTGATAACATTTTGGCATGTACAACATTCCCTTAGCTGAACTAAACTTGCTGGACATTCTAAAGCCAAAGGCCAGTAAAATAGACTTTCCTGGAACAAAAACAGAGTGTTGAAGAAACTCAGGGCTGATAGCATCTGTAGAGAGAGTTAATGTTTCAAGTCCCAACAATCCTTCATCAGAATATAATTTACCAGGTCTTTCCGGTTACCCATCATGGTCACAATTTACTTCAGCACTTTTGCCAGTTGCGCAGAATTAGGAGTCAGCCAAATAAGTATAGCACTAAGCAAAATGAAAATTAAGTAGCATTTGTTCACGCACCTGTAAAATGCAACTGAATGTGTTGACTCCTCATTTGAAGTTAAGCCCTTTTGCTAGAGCTTCACTATGAACAGCATTCAATCCATTATACAACTAAGCAGAATATGTCATTTCAGTCAGAGGGTAGTGGGCCATCCATTGCTTTTCATATTGATCCTCTTATAACAAATCAAATCAGCCTTTCTTTACATTCAGAGTAAAATTAAACCCTTCAATGATTTTCAGAGTTGACCCCCACGATTCCTTTTTGAAACCAGACTTTTCGAATAAACAATCCCAGACACCAGTTTGGGTCTTAAACAAACATAGTAATTTATTAACAAGCAGAGCAAAATTGAAACAAAATAATCTAATTGGTCTATGCTTTTAACCCAAAAACCTATGTTTTCAGACCCTTTTAAACAAAAGGCAAACAAATGCAGTCGAAGGATAAATAAAAAGAAAATGATACGTAATCTGGTCAGATTACTTAAAATGGTTTTCACAATGCATTATTCCATAGGCATAGATGATGGTTTCTTGGTTGATTTTCTGAAGATGCCAACATGGTCACCTTTACAGTCCACTCAGATAAAGGCTTTAATACGTGTAATTTGTTTCCCTATTTTCTGAGCTTCCAAGAACTGCTCATAGAAGTTTAGGCAGAGAGCTGTCAAATCTTCATGCATTAATAGCCAGATTCCTTACCATAGGAAACAACGTCAAAAAATGAATACAAATGCTGACCACTTCCTGACATGAGGTGGTGGTGCCGGTTTTGGAATGGGGTGGACAAAGTTAAAAATTATACACCACCAGGATATAGTCCAACAGTTCCTGATAGACTGACCACCACCTCCACAAGACCCCACATACCATTTAGCACCTGGCACTTGCTTGAACATGGGCTTTTTCCAGACCTGCTGGAACCTATTCTCAGGTACTGACCTTGTTAATAGCTAACGTCTGCTCTATGTTTAAACAGAATGATCATCCTCAGTAACAAAGCATCTGCTGATCCTTCAGATCAGAAACCAATTTAGATTAGTTTTTTTTAGATTAGATTACTTACAGTGTGGAAACAGGCCCTTCGGCCCAACAAGTCCACACTGACCCGCCGAAGCGCAACCCACCTATACCCTTACTTTACCCCTTACCTAACACTACGGGCAATTTAGCATGGTCAATTCACCTGACCCGCACATCTTTGGACTGTGGGAGGAAACCATGCAGAGACGGGGAGAACATGCAAACTCCACACAGTCAGTCGCCTGAGGCGGGAATTGAACCCGGGTCTCTGGCGCTGTGAGGCAGCAGTGCTAACCACCGTGCCACTGTGCCGTCCAAAAATTTGAGGCCTGATCTCTCAAATAAACAGAGCTTTTTTTTGCTCAGCTTTCCCTTTAACACAAACGCAAATGTGTTGCTGGTCAAAGCACAGCAGGTTAGGCAGCATCTCAGGAATAGAGAATTCGACGTTTCGAGCATAAGCCCTTCATCAGGAATGAAGGGCTTATGCTCGAAACGTCGAATTCTCTATTCCTGAGATGCTGCCTAACCTGCTGTGCTTTGACCAGCAACACATTTGCAGCTGTGATCTCCAGCATCTGCAGACCTCATTTTTTACTTTAACACAAACGGTCACTCACAATCCAAAAGTCATTGAATTGAAGTCAATTAGTTGACAAATCAGAATTGAAGAAAGAATAAAGTAATAATCATGAAAATTTAGTAAGGACTCTGCAACATTTATATTTTAGCGATATTAGTAGAAATGCACCAGTTGGTTGCAGTTCATGAACACTAATGATTTATACATGGAGGATGTAGATAAAAGTGAATTTGTCTCAATGATCTAAGGCTCCAGTCAGTCTCAAATTTGTTTTGAAATTTGCTGCTTAGTTATTAGAAAACTCATTGAAATTCTGACTACTGCCTATAATTAGTTTTCAACTAATTCATATCTTCCTTAGCGGAAACTGTTCTCTGCTTCAACTCATTATTTTGTCTTCCATCAGTGAGTCAAAATTTCCCCACAAGATTTTAAACATATCAATGAAGTCAGAAGTTCAGAAATAATACAATTAAGAAAAAGAACAAACATTAAATATGGCACCTTAAAGTGTGTCTTCAATATGTCCCAGAGTGATTTAAAGCCGATTTATCAGTTTGGAAGTGCAGTCGCTTAACCAGGCATCAGATATTTTTAAAAAAGTAGGAATCTGCACATAATCATGAACAACACAGCACTGAGAAACCACATATACAAAGATTACAAACAGATCTATATTTGGCGATACTTGATAATTCAGGAACTTAACTTTTAGAGAATTTACAAAACGATCTGTACTGAAAAACATGTGACTTTCTAATTTAACCTTCAGAGTACTTCCCTCTAAATCATAAAGTGCTGAGGGAGATAGAAGGGGAAGAGAGCAGCATGGAGAAAGTGAGGACTGCAGATGCTGGAGATCAGAGCTGAAAATGTGTTGCTGGAAAAGCGCAGCAGGTCAGGCAGCATCCAAAGAGCAGGAGAATCGACGTTTCAGGCATGAGCCCTTCTTCAGGAATGAGAAAAGTGTGACAAGCAGGCTAAGATAAGAGGTAGGGAGGAGGGACTTGGGGGAGGGGCATTAGAAATGCGATAGGTGGAAGGAGGTCAAGGTAGGGGTGATAGGCTGGAGTGGGGGTGGGGGCGGAGAGGTCAGGAAGAAGATTGCAGGTTAGGAAGGCGGTGCTGAGTTTGAGGGATTTGACTGAGACAAGGTGAGGGGAGGGGAAATGAGGAAACTGGAGAAATCTGAGTTCATCCCTTGTGGTTGGAGGGTTCCTAGGCAGAAGATGAGGCACTCTTCCTCCAGCCATCGTGTTGCTATGGTCTGGCAATGGAGGAGTCCAAGGACTTGCATGTCCTTGGTGGAGTGGGAGGGGGAGTTAAAGTGTTGAGCCACGGGATGGTTGGGTTGGTTGGTCCGGGTGTCTCAGAGGTGTTCTCTGAAACGTTCCGCAAGTAGGCGGCCTGTCTCCCCAATATAGAGGAGGCCACATCGGGTGCAGCGGATGCAGTAAATGATGTGTGGAGGTGCAGGTGAATTTGTGGCAGATATGGAAGGATCCCTTGGGGCCTTGGAGGGAAGTAAGGGGGGAGGTGTGGGCGCAAGTTTTGCATTTCTTGCGGTTGCAGTGGAAGGTGCCGGGAGTGGAGGTTGGGTTGGTGGGGGGGTGTGGACCTGACGAGGGAGTCACGGAGGGAATGGTCTTTTCAGAATGCTGATAGAGGAGGGGAGGGAAATATATTTCTGGTGGTGGGGTCCGTTTGGAGATGGCGGAAATGACGACGAATGATACGACGTATATGGAGGTTGGTGGAGTGATAGGTGAGGACCAGTGGGGTTATGTCCTGGTGGCGATTGGAGGGACGGGGCTCAAGAGCGGAGGAGCAGGAAGTGGAGGAGATGCGGTGGAGGGTGATGGGAGGGATGGGGCTCAAGGGCGGAGGAGCAGGATGATTGGAGGGACAGGGCATCTCCACCGCATCTCCTCCAATTGCCACCAGGACATAACCCCACTGGTCCTCACTTACCACCCCACCAACCTCCATATACATCGTATCATCCGTCATCATTTCCGCCACCTCCAGACGGACCCTACCACCAGAAATATATTTCCCTTCCCTCCCCTATCAGCGTTCTGAAAAGACCACTCCCTCCGTGACTCCCTTGTCGTCATGTCCACACCCCCACCAACCCAACCTCCACTCCCGGCACCTTCCCCTGCAACCGCAAGAAATGCAAAACCTGCGCCCACACCTCCCCCCTTACTTCCCTCCAAGGCCCCAAGGGATCCTTCCATATCCGCCATAAATTCACCTGCAGCTCCACACACATCATTTACTGCATCTGCTGCACAAGATGTGGCCTCCTCTATATTGGGGAGACAGGCCGCCTACTTGCGAAACGTTTCAGAGAACACCTCTGAGACACCCGGACCAACCAACCCAACCACCCCGTGGTTCAACACTTCAACTCCCCCTCCCACTCCACCAAGGGCATGCAGGTCCTTGGGCTTCTCCATCACCAGACCATAGCAACACAACGGCTGGAGGAAGAGTGCCTCATCTTCCGCCTAGAAACCCTCCAAACACAAGGGATGAACTCAGATTTCTCCAGTTTCCTCATTTCCCTTTCCCCCACCTTGTCTCAATCAAATCCCTCAAACTCAGCACCACCTTCCTAACCTGCAATCTTCTTCCTGACCTCTCCGGCCCCACCCCGGCCCATCACTCCCACCTTGACCTCCTTCCACCTATCGCATTTCCAATGCCCCTCCCCTAAGTCCCTCCTCCCTACCTTTTATCTTAGCCTGATGGACACACTTTCCTCATTCCTGAAGAAGGGCTCATGCCCGAAACATTGATTCTCCTGCTCTTTGGATGCTGCCTGACCTGCTGCGCTTTCCAGCAACACATTTTCATAAGACAGCAGCATGGACTGGTACCTTTATTGGTCAGTGCATTGAGTTTAGGAGTTGGGAGATCATATTGCAGTTGTACAGGACATTGGTTCGGCACTATTGAAATACTGCTTTTAATTCTGGTCTCCCTGCTTTAGGAAGGATGCTGTGAAACTTGAAAATCTTTTCTGAACCCTTTCGAGGATGTTGCGAGGGTAGGACAGTTTGAACTAAAGGGAGAGGCTGAATGGACGGAGGCTATATTCCTTTGAGCGTCAGAGGCTGAGGGACAACCTTGTAGAGGTTTATAAAATCACGAGGCATGGATAGGGTAAATATCCTTTCCTCAGGATAGAGTCCAAAATTAGAGTGCATAGGTTTAAGGTGAGAGGGGTAAGATTTAAAAGGGACCTAAGGGACAACGTTTTTACACACAGGGTGATGCATGTATGAAATGAGCGGGCAGAGAAAATGGTGGAGGCTGGTACAATTACAACATTTAAAAATGTATCTGGATGGATACATGAATAGGAAGGGTTTAAAGGGATATAGGCCAAATGTTGGCAAATGGGACTAGATTAAGTTAGGATATCTGGTCGGCATGGGCGAGTTGGACTAAAGAGTCTTTTTCAGTGCTATATATTTCTATGACTCTATGAATGGTCTGTCTCTATGCTAGATTTTCCATGTAATTTAAAGATCATGCTACAGAATAGTTTAAAAAGTAATTCAAGTACAAGACAGTGACTGACAGCTATTTTCCTCCCCAGAAATTTTATCTTTGAACTTCAACTTGGTTGGCACTTTCTCTGAAAACAAATTATTTTCAAGACTTTGGTCATTCTTAACACATGTTATGGAGAAGAATGTTAATGTATTTCAACTATGTATTGTTCAAGGATCCAAATACCACTATTCTTTGTACCCTCCTGAATACCAGGACTGTTCAGATACATTGTGTAGCTTTTCATGCAACTTCTCAAATTTTAAATTTACTGGACTCCAGTACATACACATTCTTAGTGGGAATGGAGCAAATAAGTCAGGCATAGTGAGCAAGTGAGTATTTTGCAATGTAATCTTTGGAAGATTAAATGGCAATTTTCTAACACTGGCAGCTGCAGTGAATTATTGCAAATGTCAGCGTACCAGACTCTAGAGTGTTCAAAACCATAAAAGGACACTATTGCACAAACAGAAGTGCTTTGTTAAATTAACCTATTTATTTACTTACCCTCACAGCTACGAAGAGGATGAAACAATACAAAGTTGTGAACAGGGTACTAGATTTACTTTTGAAAATGGTATTGGATTTAAAAGATGATTTACATTCTATTGCTGTATTCTGAAATAGTTTACAATAATCTAATCATCTGGAATCTCCATCATCTCGATTATGACACCTCATCCTTTCTTGAAGTCTTGCCATATGGCCATAATTCCCACTACCTGTCCCATCCAAGTGGCAGTGTTAGTGGGCCCTGTTCACATCACAAAATGGCCCTTCCATCTACTGCTCAGATATTTTCTGGTCCAGTGAGCATCTTGTTAGAGCTTCTTACCATGTCCTCAATATTCTCCGAATCCACTGTACCCCAAAACCTCTTCAAAAGATTTAGGAATGTACCAATGTTGAAACCTAACCACAACTATGCTTTACTAGCTCATGCTGGATCCTTGATCTTTCATTTACCATGGTCTGCTAGAACCATTAACTTTTTCAGTCCCTCTGATCAACCTAACGTGCTTTTATTCCTGTAAAAACATCAACTCTCTCTTGCCAAACCTCATGTATGACCTTGACCTTTGTACACTTTCATCTAAGAAAGTTTAATGGTTAAATTCTTTTGCATTATCTGAACTAGTGATAGATGACAAAACGTGCCATCTGACCTGTCAAATGGAACGGTGACTGTATGGTCTTAAAAGCATCTTGGGTTGTTGAGAGACCAAGAATCAGCTCCAAATTTTCCATCCTAGTATCACACTGCATAAAAAGGTCTGCGAACGTAGCAAATTTACTTTCACTATTAGTTAGCTGAATTGCCCTTAAGGACCATGAGCTGGTACAAAATTTCAGGAAGCCATAAAAAACAAACTGAAGTGGTTTGCATTATTGTGGGGAACAAACATTGGGCAGTGAACAGAGAGCTGCTTCAATGGTAAGGCTCTTCATATATTGCTGAAATGATATACTTACACTTTTAACACCAAATCGCATTCATATTTTCCACATCAATTCTATCCAAATGCAAATCAATATTGTTTCATTTCCTGTTGTGTTTTAAGCTGAAGACCTAAATGCATCTTTCTATGTAGCAACTAACAAACAAAATAGAGTGCATACTATTCCTTCAGAAATTTCCACAATATAATTTCAGCACATAAAATGAAAAATCCTACTGTCTGAGCATTACGTTATTCAGAACACCAATAAGTTCAGTTAGGAATATCAATAATAGTAGCCACCTTCTTCTGTTGCAGAACTGCCTCAATTTTTTTTTAATATTGCCATCCTACACTGGGCCATTCCCTGGAATGGTCCAGTTGTAGGAAATTATTTTAACAGCAACTGTACATTCAAAGATTGTTAGAAATCTTTTACTGCAAACTGAATGATTCTGAAAAAACATAAATGTCATTAAGTAACCTCAAACTCCAAACCTTTCCTTCTCAAGTAATAGCGACTATAACTTTAATGTACAGGGAACAAATAGAAATTATTTATTATCTGAATTAACCAAGGATGATGCATACACAAGCCTTTGTCAGAATTAGCATGTAACTAATTTGTACAGAGAAGCTAAAATGTTAAGAGTTCTGTTTGCTATTTGCCAAGTTGAAATCATTTACATTACATGCATATTAATAGAAGCAGGGATGGAAGTTTAGTCAAACCACTTTTAGCAGTCACAATTTGAGCTTCCTGAGGTGCTGCACATTATCTGATTAAGTCGCCTATTTAAATTCAAAAAGATATATCCAAGATATGCTTATATCTGTACACCTAAATACATGAGACAATGTCTTCATGTTGAGATCTGATAACATATTTTAACCACAAAAGCACAAGTTTAAAAGAGTAAAGTTCAACTCTAGCTTTCTCAATTACTAAGTTTTTCTGAAATTTCACATACTATATTTACAGAACAGTGCACACAAAGTCTTACACTGAAGCCTCAGAGCTAATTACATTTTCAGAAGTTATGCTAAATGTATTTAATAATTTCTACATAATATCAGCTATATTTTGACAAGAGAGACAACAGCAATGTTTAAAATCTATCGGGATGGTGGTTACACAGTTACTTGGGACAGAAGCATTCGCTTTGTGTTACATATAATCAAATTTCCATTTTAGGCACTCTAGAAGAAACTATGTATTTGGCAAGAGAATGTCAGTTCTTGCACTGCATTAGTTTTGGCTCCCCACTCCAGTTATAAATTAGCAGCCCTCTGAATGCTGGAAATGAAAGTATTTAGGGTCAAACGTGCAGAAAGGGAAAGGGGGAGTAGAGGAAATAAAAAGTTGCAAGTTTAAAAGCAGTTTATTATTTTAGTTTGCATTTTAATTGTACCATTTGAGTGAACAATGTCATCTTTGAATCTAGACTCAATACGTATTGTAGACACAATGTTCAGCTGTAACACAAGTATCTAAGGAAAACAAATACAAAGCAAAAAGATTCAAGATCTCAGTAAAACACATGTTTGTCAAGGCACTACTCAATTCAAGATAAAAGCTCCTTTTATCGCTCCTAAATCATTTCATGCAAAAAAAAAGGTTTCTAGCCGGGAAAAGGTGAACTGCTGCATATACAATTAATCAGGTGCAGTCAATAAATGTTGGCTAGCCAGCGACACCCACATCCCATGAGTCAATAAAAAAAGGTATAAAAAGCATTCCTTTAATGACATAATCTAAGCTGTGGTCACGTTGGCGTTGGACTGGTGTGTGTTGCTGGAAAAGCGCAGCAGGTCAGGCAGCATCCAAAGAGCAGGAGAATCGACGTTTCGGGCATGAGCCCTTCCTGAAGAAGGGCTCATGCCCAAAACATCAATTCTCCTGCTCTTTGGATGCTGCCTGACCTGCTGCGCTTTTCCAGCAACACATTTTCAGCTCTGATCTCCAGCATCTGCAGTCCTCACTTTCCCCTCGTTGGACTGGAGTGGACAAAGCTTAAAAATCACAACACCAGGTTACAGTCTAACAGGTTTATTTGGAATTACTAGGTTTCACAGCATTGCTCCTTCACCAGGTAGCTGTGGAGCAGGATCATAAGACACAGAATTTATAGCAAAAGATTAGTGTCCTGCAACTGAAATGATAAATTCTTAAAATGATCTGAAAGCTAATATTTTGAAATAAACCTGTTGGACTATAACCCTGGTGTTGTGAGATTTTTAACATAAGGTCGGTGAAGTTGTGGATACTGACGAAGGATGTAGTAGGTTACAGACAGACATAGATAAGCTGCAGAGCTGGGCTGAGAGGTGGCAAGTGGAGTTTAATGTGGACAAGTGAGAGGTGATTCACTTTGGTCGGAGTAACCGGAATGCAAAGTACTGGCTAATGGTAATATTCTTGGTAGTGTCGATGAGCAGAGAGATCTCGGTGTCCAGGTACACAGATCCTTGAAAGTTGCCACCCAGGTTGACAGGGTTGTTAAGAAGGCATACGGTATTTTAGCTTTTATTAACAGAGGGATCGAGTTCCGGAACCATGAGGTTATGCTACAGCTGTACAAAACTCTAGTGCGGCCGCACTTGGAATATTGTGTGTAGTTCTGGTCACCACATTATAAGAAGAATGTGGAAGCTTTGGAAAGGGTGCAGAGGAGACTTACTAGGATGTTGCCTGGTATGGAGGGAAGGTCTTATGAGGAAAGGCTGATGGACTTGAGGGTGTTTTCGTTAGAGAGAAGAAGGTTGAGAGGTGACTTAATAGAGACATAGAAGATAATCAGAGGGTTAGATAGGGTGGACAGGGAGAGCCTTTTTCCAAGTATGGTGACGGCGAGCACGAGGGGACATAGCTTTAAATTGAGGGGTGATAGATATAGTACAGATGTCAGAGGTGGTTTCTTTACTCAGAGTAGTAAGGGTATGGAATGCTTTGCCTGCAACGGTAGTAGATTCACCAACTTTAAGTCCATTTAAGTCATCATTGGACAAGCATATGGACGTACATGGAATAGTGTAAGTTAGATGGGCTTCAGATCGGTATGACAGGTCAGCGCAACATCGAGGGCCGAAGGGCCTGTACTGCGTTGGAATGTTCTATGTTCTATAATCCAAGATGGCAGAAGAATTTCTATCTCTAAAGCACAATTTGATGAAAACAAGAGTTCCTCAATTAAGAAAATATGACCATGTCATTTTTACAGTTTGGCACATAATGCCTCAACTGTATAGAATGCTGTTTTCACCCGGTGACACGACACAAGGACTATTCTGTGCTTCTGAATGCTCCTGATCATGGGGCTCAGAGAATTGGGTCTTTAACAATGCAGTCCCATCTCTGCTGCAGTGCAGTTCTTTTCCAGAGTATTCCTAATGACTGAACTGTATCTCTACAGACTGCAGTTTAAACTAATCAAAAGACAAAACCCATCTCTTTTTAAATGATAAAATTCATTGTTAATAATTTAAACAGCCATTTTCAGTAGGAATCATCTAAATTTTGGAAGATCTGCCACTATGAACATCGTTCCCTGCAAAAGTCGAACATGCACGATTCAAAAGGACAGACAAAATTGATGCAAGTTGTTTTGATAATAAAAATATTAGGGGAATACATCAAACTAATCCAAAAAGGGATTAAAAATTGAAATTATTTCGAGGACATGTGGTGGTACTAATTTGGAAAGTGCACCGTCTCTAGTTTAAACAGAAGTGAAAATGTAGGAGCCTAGCTGTAGATAACAGAAGTACCACACAAACTAATTTAAGCATTATCCAAATGAGAAATACAAATTTTCCATTAAGTAAAAGAAACCACATATCAAAACAAATTCTTATGGTGCACATAACCTTGTTTTGGCAATTATGGACTGCAAGAGTGCAAGCAAAGTCATTTGCACAATGAACAATGCCGTCCTAGCTAAATTTCCCAATTGGTCATTAAGTTCCTCTGTTACAATGTCTTAATATTTACAAAGTGTACAACAGGATTAAGATTGCGGAAGTTAAGTGGAATATATCCAAAACACTCAACATTGCATAGGGAGGGAATACCTAAGGTTGTATGACTAGACTGTTAATCTGGAGACCAGGTTCAAATCCTGCCATGGCAGATGGTAGAATTTAAATTTAATAAAAATTTGGATAACTAATGAAATGTTAAAGAATCCATTGTCGATTGTCAGAAAAACCCGCTTCATTCATTAATGTTCTTTAGGAAAGGAAACAGTGATCCTACATAACTGCCCTATGGGCCATTAGGGATAGACAATAAATGGTGGCCTAGCTAGTAACGCCCTCATCCTGTGAATGAATGAAGAAAGCGGAATAGCGTAAGTTAGTTACTTGATATTGTATCAGCGATCAAAAACAGAAGGATATTGCTACATGTGATTTAGGTAAGGGAATTCAGAAGTTAGCGGTGGAGGAGCCTCAGCTGATGCACTTGTCAAACAATGCCTTTGCAGTTTGTGTAAATGAAAGCAACTACTGCAAGGCACATAAGCAAACGGAGTTGGGGCTTTCAAAACAAATTTAATAAGCAGGACAGTACACTTAGGGAGATGGAGACTGTTCTATGAAAGCATGAATACAGCCCTGAAGGCTGTGTGCCTTCAGGAGAACATCTCTCCAGGGCTGAAGAGGAACTTGGTGTGGGAAGGGAAGGATCAGTAGTTGTGGTCCACATGGATACAAATGTCGAGTAAGATTAAGAAAGTGATTCTGCTAAGGGAATATGAATAGCTAAGAACTAAATTAAAAACCTTAAGCACAAAGACAATAGTGTACAGATGATAATCTGAGCCAGAAGCTAATCAAGCATAGGGCTCAACGATTCAAATGACCATAAGGCCAGAAATTAGGCTATTCAGCCCATCAAGTCTGCTCTGCCATTCAATCATGGCTGATAAATGTCTCAACCCATTCTCCCCATAATCTTTGATCCCCTTCTTACTCAAGAACCTATCCATCTCAGTCTTAAATATACTCAATGACCTAGCCTCTACAACCTTCTGTGGCAATAAATTCCATCGATTCACAACTGGAGCTGCTGAAGAAGTTTCTCCTCATTTCCATTCTAAAAGGTCTTCCCTTTCCTTTAAGACTGTGCCCTCAGTTCCTAGTCTCTCCTACCAATTGATGCATCTTTCCAACATCTATTCTGTCCAGACCATTCAGCATTCAGATTATCTCAATTAGATCCCCCCACATCCTTCTACACTCCACCGATATAAACCTATAATCCTCAAAACTTTCCTCATAAGTTAAGCTCTTCATTCTTAGGAACATTATAGTGAACCTCCCCTGTACATGCTCCAGGGACAGTACATTCTTCCTGAGATATGGGGCCCAAAACTGCACACAGTACTCCAAACATGGTCTGACCAGAGCCTTATACAGCTCAAAAATACATCCCTACTTTTATATTCAAGTCCTCTCAAAATAAATGCCATCATTGAATTTCCCTTCCTAACTGCAGTCTCTACCTGCAAGTTTACCTTGAGAGAATCCTGGACAAGAACTCCCAAATCTCTTTGCACTTCACACTGCTGAATTTTCTCCCCATTTAGAAAAATAGTCCATGCCCCTTTTATTCCCAAAATGCATGACCTCACACTTTCTCAAGTTGTACTCCATCTGCCACTTCTTTGCCCACTCTCCTAACCTGTCCAAATCCTTCTGCAGCCTTCCCACTTCCTCAATGCTACCTGTCCTTCTACCTATCTTTGTATCATTTGCAAACTTAGCCAGAATGCCCTTAGTTCCTTCATAGAGATCATTAAATACAAAGTGAAAGGTTGCGGTCCCAATACTGACACTCGTGGAACACAACTTGTCAGTAGGTGCCATTCTGAGAAGGACCCTTTAAACCCCACACTCTGCTTTCTGCCAGGCAGCCAATCTTCTATCCATGCTAGCACCTTGCCTCTGATACCACAGGGTCAAGATTATAGTAGTGCTGAAAAAGCACAGCAGGTGAGGCATCATCCAAGGAACAGGAAAATTGACATTTCGGGCAAATGTGACACCACAAGCCCTTATCTTACTCAGTAGCCTCCTGTGCAACAACTTGTCAACGGCTTTCTTGAAGCCCAGGTAGATAACATCCATTGGCTCTCCTTAGTCTAACCTGCTCATTGCTTTCACAAAGAATTCTAGCAGATTTGCCAGACAGGACCTCCCCTTGATGAAACCATGCTGACTTTGCCACATTTTACTATACACATCCAAGTATTCAGAAATCTTATCCATCACAACGGATTCCAGAATCTAACCCATACCAGATATTGGGCTAACCATACATAATGTTTCGTCTTTTGTCTTAATCCCTTTTTAAACAGGGATATTTACGTTAGAGATTTTCCAGTCCCCTGGGACCCTCCCTGATTCCACAGATTCCTGAAAAGGCCACCACTAGCGCCTCCATTATCTCTTCAGCGATCTCCCTTAGAACTCAAGGGTGTAGTCCATCTGGTCCAGGTTATTTATCCACTTTCAGGCCATTCAGTTTTTCTTGCACCTTCCCCTTGGTGATGGCCACCACTCAGCTCTGCCCCCTCACTCTCTTTAATCAAAAATTCAAATGGGAGAAGTGGGTTTCAAATCATGAAGCACAGGTGTCAGTCCAAGGCAAAGAAAACAGGTTTTCACCTAATCTACACTAAAGCCAGGGTTCAGGCAAATTACATTACTAGATAAATAGGACTGTAGGGAGACCATAAAACTAAATATTGGTTAGTGACTATGGCACAGGTGGCAAATGGGAGAATAGGAGATTCATGCCAAGAAACTTGGAAGTTAACAGAACAAAAGATGACAAAACAATAGTGCAGTGCAGTATACAAATAATGATAACCAAGGTGTGAGTGAGACAGACAAAACATTCAAATATAAGAGACACCCAGCAAACAGCAAAGACTGTCTGTGTGGAGTTTGCACATTCTCCCAGTGTCTGCGTGGGTTTCCTCCGGGTGGTCCGGTTTCTTCCCACAGTTCAAAAATGTGCAGGTTAGGTGAATTGGTCATGCTAAATTGCCTGTAGTGTTAGGTGAAGGGATAAATGTAGGGGACTGGATCTGGGTGGGTTGCACTTCAACAGGTCAGTGTGGATTTGTCGGGCCAAAGGGCCTGTTTCCACACTAAGTAATCTAATATGGTAAACAGATAGCATTCTCAGCATTCTCAACGAGATTGATGAATTGGTAGTAAAGACAGAATCAAATGGTTTTGGTAAATATGTATTTGTGATAACTATAAAGGTGGCCAAGACTGGGACCTTAACATTTACAGGTACAAGACATTCAGGTAGCTCCAAAGAAAAATGAGATGAGGCAATTCTGCAAGTAAAGAATAAGACCAGCGCAGTTGCACAAATTATCTTAGGTTTGAGGATCGAGATGTAGAAATACTTAGGGTGGATAAAAGAAATAAAGCAAGAAAGTCACTGGAGGGAGTATCTAGAGGCCCGTTAACAGAAACTACAACGTAGCATAATATAGTAATCAAGAAAAATTGATGATTTGAAAGAATGGAGCTCAACAATTTTCATATGAATTCAAAAAACCCAAATCGACAGAAGTAGCCAGGAGGATGACTTCTATTTCAACGCTCTCATCAGAGATGGTTTCTTTGAATAATAGTGAGAGACAATTGGGGTGTGGGTTTTAATAGACCTGATGCATGCAATAAAGACAGGACTAATTAATGGCCTCAGTAAACGATCCTGAGTAAATGTGAACATAACATGATAGAATGCTACTTTCAGAATGCCCCTTTTAGTTTGTGAAGAATAAATATAAACTCTCTAGTTTTAACTTAATAAAGACAAGTTCAAGAGAAGACAGAGTACAAGATAGAATTTCCTAAACTGGACTGGGAATTAGGACAAAAGGTAAAATCGTATAGAAGCAGTGTCAGGCAGTTAAAGAGATAATAGGAGTCACAAAGATATATTCCACTGAGAAAAATAAAGACAAAAAGAATGCATCTTTACTGAATTAAGAATAATATCAAATTGAAAGGTGAACAAGGCTATGCAAATTAGTCAGCCAGAAGATTTTTTTTTAAGAAAAACACTGAAGTGTAATGAAAGGAGAAATTAGACTATGAGAGTGGACTAGCAACACAAAAACAGATACTAAAAACTTTCACAAATAAATACAATATAAATGAAATGCTGTCTATATTTGCATCCAGATCATTTATATAAGTGACAAACAAAAGTGGATCCAGAGCCTGTGGAATACTGCTGGTCACAGACCTCCTACCCAAATTAACCCTCTATCACCACCCTCTGTCTCTTACAATAAAGCCAATTTTGATTCTAATTGGCAAGCTCATCCTGAATCGTTCGTGACCTAACTTTGCTAACTAGTCTACAATGCAGAAACGTAAAGGCTTCACAAAGGTCCAAGCAAATGACGTCAATTGCTCTGCCCTCAATAAAGTCTATCAAGTTTGCAAGACACGATTTCCCTCTCACAAAGCCATACTGATTATCCCTAATCAATCCTTACCTCGCTAAATGCAAGTAAATCATATCTATCCGTATCACCTCCAACAGTTTATACACCATTGATGTCAGGCTCTCGGGCCCATAGCTCTCAGGCTTCTCCTTACAGCCTCTTAAATGAAGAGGCAACAGTAGCCACCCTGTAGCACATCACCCATATTTATAGACAATACAAATATTTCTGCTGGGAGCCCTGTAATTTCCTCCCTAAATTCCCACAATGTCCAGGCATAGAGATTTCTCCACTTTGGTATTTTCTGAGACCTCCAGCAATTCCTTTACTGTAAGGTGAAACTATAAACTGAAAGTGCTTTTAATCTCTATATATAAAGTGGGACAGAAGATATCCAAAGAAGTGTGGACCAGTCAACTTAGCATACCTACTAGGGGGAACAGCAGAATATCTAGACCAAACATAATAATGTAATAGTCAATATAGATTTGAAAAGGAAGAGTGCTGCTTGGCCAATCTTATTGGATTGTTTTGAGTAACAGAGAATAGACACAAATAATACAGTAAAAATAACCTATCTGCATTTTCAAACAGCTCTTAAAGCTGTCCCACAATAAGCTAGTCAATAAAATCAGATGTCAGGGTCATGTGAAAATAGAGAGAGAGGGGGCGGGAGGGTGGGGCGAGAGAGAGGGGGTGTCAGGAGTTGAGAATATGGAATATTTTCTACAAGCAAGTGGTTGAAGTGATTAACTTGGATGAATTGCTGATAAAGATAATCTGTCGAAGTTTTCACGAGTTCAAGTCAAAAGCTTCTACAAAATGCGTCAGTCTTTAAGCCATACTTAAGTTCGAAATACTGGACAACTATTAATATAGATGCACTCAAAGGAAAGCTAGTCCCCCACTCTGGAGGAGAAAATCCATTCTTGAAAATGTCTAATATTTTCCATATACACAAATCAAAAATATTAATCTAATACCAACAGAAAGGAGCTATCTTGAAAATAAGCTAAAATGTACAATAATGAACGCCAAGTGCTAAAGTCAAGACAAACCAAAAAGCATTTAGCTTTATTTGGAGCCTACAGTATTTTTAAAAAACCATACAGCATTGTGCAACCTTACCAATTAGAAACAAGTAGGGAATTATATTCCACAACTTCGTCTTCTGCACACAAACGCAGACTTCTCCAGCTTTAGTTCTGAGAAAAGAAACAAAACCAAAAATTATTAAATCACAGCAAAGGTAAAAATATTTCAAATTTCACTATCACTTTTCAAAAAGGTGGGAGTGTACTTTTACTACTGATTCCAAAATCCTTTGCTGAAGCACAAATGTATCTTAAAAATAAAGGTGCAGTGTTTGTAATGCCATGGTTTAAAACTACAATGCACACAGTACCACTAAAAACTCAGATTTCTATGGAAACACCCAACTACAGTGGCATGTCATTATTAACGTTGGGGCAATTTTAGACAAATAACAATCTCTTTGCAAATTGCCAACCTGTTTTGCCCTACTTATGTTCTTTTCAGATCAAACTATGTACAGTTTTTAATTTTTAACTTTACATTATTAGGTACTTTAACAGCAAATGCTCTCTCTATATTGGAAACATTAATTTTAATTAATGCATCATACTGTGTTTTGATTTGATAGTCAAATGTTTGAAATAAAAAAAACAGCAAAGGAGGTAATAATTATATACCCTAAATACTGGCAACACAAGTGTTTTCACGTTCTTGAAAATCAACCCAGCACCATAGCTCATGACTTTTTGGCCTGTTAAATACATAGTGCAGTTAAATCTTTCCAAATTCTCTAAACAGAGTGCAGTTAATTGATGCCTGTTAAATAATGGAACCCAACTCAGTTCTGCATTTTCTTAAAACATAATGCCAACCTAGGTACGGAGAAATATACTTATTTCTTCAATTTTCCAGCTTGCTGTAGAGGTTTGCGTCAACACAGATATTGTCACAGATGCCATTGATAACGATGCCTGCACGGTGCGGGAGGGTACTAGACTGCTCCCTCAGTCTGTTCGGCAAGAGAAAACAACAAAAGGAACTTGGCTCTTAGATACAATCCCAAGGTAGAAATCGAATACTTGATGCGCAGTTTTGTTTTAAATTTTAATGAATAGAATAAAAACAGCACATACTTGACCTTGAAATGGCCTGGAGAATTCTAAAGAACGTTGGGGGGAGGGGGGAGCTAACAATTTACATGATTCCTCATCGGCTAAATGGATGTGTTGGGTGGGGTGGAGGTACTAGCATACAGCTTCACTAGCTTGCAACACAAAAGCAATTTATTTTTCCAGTCACACCAATCTTGTACCTTTCCATCTGAGTCAATGCTGAGCACTTGCTAAGAACAGAATATTTTCAAATCTTTAAAGAAAGATTCTTTAAAGAAAAGCACCCAATAATTCTTCTTGTGGCTATTATTAAGGGGCCTGTAGTCACTCCAAGTGACTTCTTTCCACTACTATTCCTCCACTCCATGCAAATCCATTTCTCATCCTGATCGCACACAACAATGTTTTCTCAAACAATTGAGAAACTAGAAAGGAAACATTTGCAGAGATGCTGCAGGGACTGGAGAGTTTGAGATGGGAGGAGAGGCTGGATAGGTTGGGACATTTTCCCCTGGAGCATCAGAAGACTGAGGGGTGACACAGAGCTTTATAAACTATGAAGGGCGTAGATAAAGTGAATAGCCATGGTTTTTTTTCCAAGGGAAGAGGAGTCCAAAACTACAGAGCATAAGTTTAAGATAAGAGGGGAAAGATTTAAGAGGGGCAAGTTCTTCCACACAGAGGGTGCTGCATGTATGGAATGAACTGCCAGAGGAAGTGATAGAAGTGTCTACAATTAAAAAGACATTTTAAAAAGACATAAAAAAGCATTTAAAAGACATTTGGACAGGTACGTGAATAGAAAAGGTTAAGATAGATATGAGCCAAACACAAGCAAATGGGACTAGCTCAGTTTGGGATATCTGGCTGGCATGGAAGAGTTGAACTGAAGGATCTGTTTCTATGCTATATGACTCTATAACTATACATGTCATTCTTGATTAACAACATTATGTGTCAAGCTTTGTACAGAAACATGGAATATAACGTCTTGTTCTTTTAACAACTATTATATTGTCAAACATTTCACCATTTTGTATACTAAACCCCATACCTTGATTTATGATGTTTTTGGTTAAACTTGTGTATGGCACTGGAATATTCTGCATTTAGAAGCACTATTGTACCTTGAATAAGACTGTTACATCATTTGGAGAAGATTAGGAATTATATTGCTATCTACACGTTCAACAGCACAGGGTGAGAAATACAGTGGATGTTAGCACTGCATCTGTTTAATATATTACAATTATTTTGAACTTCTGGGAACCAGAAGACATAATATTGCCACTTGAACTTCCAAACTTGCAGGCAAAATCTTGGTTCAACATTTAACATCTAGAATAATTATCTATGATAATTCTGTTTTCTCAGACACTCAAGACTGAACTTATTTTACTAAACAATAAATTAGCCATTTACTAGCCTTTAAGACAACAATGATCAAGTAGAGATATTATTTATATTAACAAAGTATGTACATATAATGTATATGTACTTCTATCAAGTAAAAACTCAATCAAATACTAAAAAAAAACCTTAAAGCTGGTCCAAGGGATAGTTTAGGGAGTGCACTACAAGCCTACTGATCCACAGCATAGGAGTTCAAACCTCATCATGAAATATGGGGGAAGAGTAGAAAAACTGTTAGTAAATGAACATGAAGCTGATTTGTCAAAATCTCAACTGATTCATTACTATCCTGTGCAGCAGGTTTCCTGACACCCTTATTCACTCAACTAGATGTTACCGTCTCAAACTCATACCTCCACTTGTGTGGAGTTGTACATTCAGTTGTACTAAGGAGCTCAAATAGGAGCACAACCATTCTGAGCATTTAAAATCATTTGAATAAACCAGCAACATGAGTACAAGAACTTCAAGATAGTCACAACAGCGTAGAGTAGTGATGGAGATCACCATCTCCTATGGTGTTTGTAGTGGAGAAGCTGAAAGGCCTGAAGATGGATAAATCACTCAGACCAGATGGACTACACCTCAGAGTTCCGAAAGAGATAGCTGAAGAGATTGTAGAGACATTGGCATCTTTCAGTAATCACTGGAGTCAGGGAGAATTCTAGAGGATTAGAAAATGGCTAATATAACTTCTGTATAAGATGGAAGACAAGCAGAAGACAGGGTGTTACAGGCTGGTAACCTCATTACTAAGAGTTCACTATTAAGGATGAGATGGCTGAGCACTTGGAATGACAGTAAAATAGGGTGGAGTCAGCAAGATTTTGCCAAGGGGAGGTCATATCTGACAAGCAGTGCTAGAATTCTTTGAGGTGGTAATGAGCAAGTTAGACAAAGGAGAGCCAGTGAACATGATCTACTTTGATTCCCAGAAAGTTTTTAAGCAAGGTGTCAAACTGGAGGCTGCTAAATAAGATGAGTCTATGGTGCGAGGGGCAAGTTATTGGTATGGATAGAAGATTGGTTAATTGGCAGAAGGCAGAGTGTGGGGATAAAGGGATATTTTTTCAGGATGGCAGCCAGTGACTACTGGAGTTCCACAGGGATCAGTGTTGCAACCACAGCTATTTATGTTATACATTAACAATCTGAAGGAGGAACTGAAACCGTTGTTGCTAAGCCTCAGATGACACAAACATAGGTGGAGGAAAAGATAGTGTTGAGGAGGCAAAACAGCAGGAGAGGATTTGCACAGGCATGGAGAGTGAGCAAAAAAGTGGCAGAGTACAATGTGGGAAAGTATGAGGTTATACACTTTGGTGGAAAGAACAGAGCCATAGACTAATTGGGATAGTCTCAGAAATTTGAAGCATAAAGAGACTTAGAGTCAAAGAAACAGACCAGTCTATGCCAACCATAATCCCACACTAAACTAGTCCAACCTGCCTGCACTTGGCCCTTATCCCTCCAAACCTTTCCTATTCAAGTACTTATCTAAATGCCTTTTAAACTTGCCCCTTAGGTCCTTTTTAAATCTTTCTCCTCTCACCTTAAAAATATGCCACCTAGTCTTGAACACCCCCAACCTAGGGAAAAAAACCCTGGTCATTCGCCTTATCTATACTCCTCATGACTTTTAAAAACCTCGAAGATCCTCCTATCCTCCAATGAAAAAAATCCCAGCTTATCCTTCAAAATCAAACCTTCCATTCCTGGCAACATCCTGATAAGTCTCTTCTGAAGCTTCTCCAGTTTGATAAAAATCCTTCCTACAACAGGACAAACACAACTGCACACAGTACTCCAGAAGAAGCCTCACCAATGTCCTCTACAACTCAACATGACATCCTAAGTCTTGTACTTTAGGGTCTGAGCAATGAAGGTAAGTGTGCTAAATATCATAAATGCTTTGTCTACATATGATGCAAACTTCAAAGAATTTTGTACCTGAACTCCTAGGTCTCTATTTTACATTACCCAAAGTCCTACTTTTAATTGTATAAGTCCTGCCTTTGTGCTACCAAAATGCAATACCTCATACTTTACCAAATTAAACTCCACCTGCCACTCCTCAGGCCATTGATCGAGATCAAGATTTCTTTATAATCGTGGATAACCTTCTTCACTGTCCAATTTGATTTGATGTATTTGGTTTGATTTATTACTGTCACATGTACTGAAGTACAGTAACAAGTGTTGTCTCATATGCTTTACAGGCAGATTGTACTACAATAGTGCATCAGGGTAACATAATAGAGTGCAGAATACAGTATTAGGAGTCCTAGTTCAGAATTCTCTTAAGGTTAACATGCAAATTCAGTTGGCAGTTAGGAAGGCAAATGCAATGTTTCAAACATTCATTTCAAGAGGACGAGAATGCAAGACCAAAAACGAGGCTGTACAAGGCTAGTCAGACCTCATTTGAAATGTTGTGTTTGTTTTGGGCCTCGTATCTAAGGAAGAATGAGCTGACAGTGAAAGGGCCCAGAGATGGTTTACAAGAATAACGTCGGGATGAAAGGCTCATCATTTAAGGAGCGGTTGAGGACTCAGTCTGTGTTCAGAGTTTAGAAGGATGACAGAGGATCTCATTGAAACGTACATAATACTTAAGGCCTGGATAGAGTGGACATGGAAAAGATGTTTCCACTTGTGATTAGGACCTGAGGACGTAGCTTCTGAGTGAAGGGACAATGCTTTACAACTGAAATGAGGAGGATTTTTTTTCAGCTAGATGGTAGTGAATCTTTAGAACAAATTGCTACAGAAGGCTATGGAGGCTATGTCACTGAATGTCTTTAAGACCGAGACAGATAAGTTTCTGATTAGTAAGGGGATCAAAGTTTATGAGGCGAAGGCAGGACAATGAGATTGAGAAATATACCAGCCATGATCTAATGGTGAAACAGACTCAATAGGCCAAATGGCCTAAATCTGCTCTTATATCGAATGGTCTTATGATCAGCTTGTGCTGGCTCTTTGAAGGAGCATTCCAATTATTCCCACACCTCTGCTTCTTCCTCCATAATAATATTTTTCTTTGCTTTATCCAAGTATGTATTCAATACCCTTTCCATAGAATCATACAGAAGAGCTGCTAGTATTAACTTCTACCTCCCTTTCAGTTCATCAATTTCCATTAATTTGGAGGAAGCTTATGAAGTTTTTTTGATAGGGCACTGAAGTATGAAAAGTACTGGTTTATAAACCAAGGATCATTGACAGATTGCTGCACTTTTTAAAAGTTACCTAACACGCATAGTAAGTGCTATTTACACAGCTGTTTGCATAAGCATTAGAGGAAAGCTTAGTTACAGATGAGTTGCAGCCAGAAGTCTTGATACAAAGAGAGATTTGGCCAGCGACAAGTAGCTAATTGATAACTGATGTAGATTAACGACAAAGGTCTCCCACTAGTCAACAACTAAGTGAGTGGCTTCGAGGTAGCTGAACAGCTTGGTGATGTAAACTGTCAGACATGAAGCCATCAGAGTTCTGAAACAAAACTGTTTAGGTTCTGCACTAAGAGTTTCAAGCCTGAAAATAGCCAGTTTATTTCCCCTCGTCACTTATCTGCTGCCCTTCTCACCTTTTTTACCACCCAGAATACCCTTTTATTTGTCAGTGTGTAACAAGGGGAGGTTTTAAAGCAGGACAGAATTTTACCTAAAGTTATACGCTGATAGCTCACAATGGCTCATCCGTCATTGCGATCTATTTATTTCTAATGAATGGCAAACCTAGTTAAATATAAAAAACCTGATCTGTGCTTTCTGACAACCTGGGTCTAAAAGACAGGGAGATTTGGGAATTCTGCTGACTTTTCAAATCTTTAACATTTGAGAGGCTCAACATAGTTGCAAAAACAAACAAATTACTGTTGATATTTTAATTGCTTTATTCACTCAAATAAATTATGCATTTCATTTAGGTTTAGCCAAAAGCAAAATAAAAAAATCAAAAAGGAATACTTACTTTTATACAGAAAGACAATTTTTAGGGACAAATGAAGATAGTCAGAGAGTCAGAGAGATGTACAGCATGGAAACAGACACTTCGGTCCAGCTAGTCCAAGCTGACCAGATAGCCTAACCTAATCTAGTCCCATTTGCCAGCACTTGGCCCATATCCCTCTAAACCCTTCCTATTCCTATACCCATCCAGGGATTGAACTACTGGTTATTCTCAAGCATTTCAACTACTGATCAACCACACAATCAGAAATTACTTTGCATTTACACAGTGCTATACCAACCACAAAAATACCCTATTCAGGTACTTGCCATATTCAAAAAGATATGCAGTCATTAAAAGAAACATGAACATATTCTATTTACCCTCTCCCATTTAGCATTACATTTCTGATTTTAACATTCAGTAGCTTGGCTGAGTCAGGAAATTGGTGCAACTGCATGATAAACTTACAGCATATGATCTCCATATGATCTTACTGCATTTTCAATCTTCTAAGAGTTTGGAACTTTCACGTAATGGTGAAACGGTCATTTTTTTTCCCCTGTAGACTTGATGTACTTAACAGAAGGAACTTTAAAGACAGTGAACAATCACAAACATGAACTGCCCAGCAATAATTTTGTTATGCATCACATAAAAATGTACACTCCCTGTGGATGTTAAGCAGCCGCATTTCCTCATCAGACATTCCACAGTGCAGTTTGTATGCTGCTTACTCCCTGAATGAGTAGTATGCTTGGAATGCCTCCATAGGAACTGATTCCCTTGATGATGATTAGCTTGACCACTAACAACGTAGTCACTTCCTGCTTTTGCCAGCATGCCTTTAAAAGGGCATCATTCACCAGGAAAAGTAGTATCTGATACAACTGAACTACATTTTTTTTTAAACAAACTGACATGCAATGAAGCCTTTCTTCCCTCCTCTTCTTCGCCGTCAGCATTTTAGTTTGCAGTTTGGAGAGTGTGTAGGGCAGAATAAAAATGGCTTTGTCTACAGATGCACCAGTTCAGGACTTTCGTTCATTAATTGATTCAAAATGGGTGAATGCTGCCTCCACAGCAGTTCTCTATTCAATGGGGCACATCAATAACATCAAAAAAACATGCGTAACTAAAACTCAGCCAAGATATGTTGAATGCTGGAGCCAAGAAACATGCCATGCAAGCTGACATACACTCAGCACAGTATTTTGAAACATAGATTTCATGCCGCTTTATTCAAAAGTAATTTTAAAAGGTAGACTATTACTGATATAAATCTTCGATGAAAAAGTGAGGTCTGCAGATGCTGGAGACCTTCTTTCCTTATGAAGGGCTCTGGCCCGAAATGTCGAATTTCCTGTTCCTTGGATGCTGCCTAACCTGCTGTGCTTTAACCAGCAACACATTTTCAGCTATTGCTGATATAATCCAAGAACATCCAATATTAATGACCGTACAGAAATAATTCAACATCAAAACTGGCAAGAGTATTGTTCTTGTGATTTACAGATTTATATCAGATAATTATTTCTTAGTGCAATAAACTAATAAAATGCTTGTTTCCTCCCCCTTCATCCATAGAGGAACAAAACATGTTCTTTTTTTCCTTGTTTTTTTTGAACTTTTTTTTCTTTTCTTCCCATAAATTATGGCAATGGGAACAAAGGCTCAGTGGGACAATTGGAGGAGAGAGATCATATGATATAGTCTCCAGGAACAGAGTCAGGATTGGCAACCCTGAATGTTTAGCATAACTCACAATTCAGTGTGGACTTAGTTTATCTCCAAACTTGCTCTGATCTATACTGCTGCAGTTCCCCCATCATCACCTTTGTGTAGAAATAGTCTTGAATTTTTTCCAAGTTGATTGGCCCATGTATATGCCAAGCATGATCATCCATATTTCTCTATTCTCTACCTGTTCATGAGTCTAAATGTCTCAAACTTCACTATCATATTCCTAACATCTTGTTGAAAGTGTGGACTGCAAATGCTGGAGATCGGAGTAGAGTATGGGGTGCTGGAAAAGCACAGCAGATAAGGCAGCATCTGAGGAGCAGGAAAATCTACATTGAGCATAAGCCCTACAACAATTCCTGATGAAGGGCTTATGCCCGAAATGTCGATTCTCCTGCTCCTCAGAAGCTCCTGACCTGCTGTGTTTTCCAGCACCATACTCTCTACTGTTTCTAACGTCTTGCCTAACAGCTTTCTAAGTACCCACTATCCTCTGAAAGAAAACACCATTCCACATTAAACTTATGCCCCCTAATATTTGACATTTCCACCTTGCAAGAGACTCTGATATCACCCTATCTATGGCTCACAACTGTATATACCGTATTTACTGAAATAAAAGTCGATCGCAATGAGTCAACCCTCTACGATTGGCCAAAAAACCTGGAATTTTCTCTTTATCTATTGTAAAAGTGGAGCCTAGTTCTTCACAAATAACAGATCAACATTTGAGGTATTATCCTGTAAATGTTATGAGGAGGAAATGTTTTTTTTGTTTCTATTGTCAATGTCCAGTAATTACCATAATTCATTTTTAAATGCAGTTAGAGATTAATTAGGCTTCTGCTAATTATACAGTACTTAGGACAGTAGTATGAATTTCAGCCCCTCAAAAGTAATATCAATTTAATAGTCAATGCCATAAATTTAACCTTGAAGTGTAAAAAATTTGACTTTGACACAAATATATACGGTATGTCTATCAGGTCACCTTTCTGCCTCTGATGATCAAAAATAATCCATATTTATCCATCCCTCTCCTTATAGCTAACACATTCCAATCCAGACAATATCTTCATAAACCTCTTTTGGACCCTCTCCAAAGGTTCCACAGCCTTCCTAAGGTGCGGCAGCCAGAACCACATGTAGCACTCCAAACGTGGCCTGACCAAAGTCTTATACGGTTGCAGCATAACTTGCCAACTTTTATTCTCAAAGGCCTGACTGATAAAGCAAACATGCTCTGCATTTCTTTACCACCTTATCCACTTGTGATGCCACTTTTAGAAGCTATGGACTTGGTCCCCAAGATCCTTACGTATATTAATGCTCCTCAGAAACCAGCCATTTATAGGTCTTGCATTTGACCTCCCAAAATGCATTACCTCACATTGCTGAGGTGAAACTCCATCTGCCAGTTCTCCACCTAACATTCCAGCTGATTTATAGAAACCACGGGTCACAAACATCGAGTCCAATAAATATCCCTCAACAACTACGAGTCTTCTTTGGCCAAGCCAATTTTATATCCAAAGTGCCAAGTCAACATAGATTCTTTGCAATTTGATCTTCTAGACCACCTACCATGAGGGACTTTGTCAAATGCTTTTTTAAAACTCTATATAGACAGCGCTCACTGACTTAGCCTTATTCCCTGGTTCTTAAAATTCAAATCAAGTTTGAGACACCAGACCTCCCCTGCACAAAGCCATGTTGACTATCCCAGTAAGTCCATTCTCCTCCAAATGCATGTAAATCCTACCACTGATATAAGGTTCATCAGCCTCTAAATTCCTGAGTATTCCCTGTTGCTCTTCTTGAACAAAGGAACAACATTGGCTATTCTCCCACCTGCTGGGACCTTGCTTTTTCTGTATTGTTCTAAGTTCCATGTAAATGTTGAATTAGCTTTATAAATGCTGCCGTTCTCTTGAAAAACTGTTCTGGGAAGGTCACTGCACTCAAATAATTAACTCTGCTTTCTTTCCATAAATGCTGCCAGACCTGTTGAGTTTCTTCAGCAATTTACGTTTTCATTTCATATTTAGAGTCAGAGATGTACAGCATGGAAACAGATCCTTCAGTCCAACCCATCCATGCCGACCAGATATCCCAACCCATTCTAGTCCCACCTGCCAGCACCTGGCCCATTTCACTCCAAACCTTTCCTATTCATATACCATCCAAATGTCTCTTAAATGTTGCAATTGTACCAGCCTCCACCACATCCTCTGGCAGCTCATTCCATACACGTACCACCCTCTGCATGAAAAAGTTGCCCCTTAGGTCTCTTTTACATCTTTCCCCTCTCACCCTAAACCTATTCCCTCTAGTTTTGGATTCCCCAACCCCAGGGAAAAGACTTTGCCTATTTATCCTATCCTATCCCCTCAATTTTGTAAACCACTATAAGGTCACCCCTCAGCCTCTGATGCATCAGGGAAAACAGCCCCAGCCTGTTCTCAGCGAGAGGCCCAGCAACCACTTCTCTACCTTTCCAGAGTTCTCGGGTACACCTGATCAGGTCCCAGGGATTTATCCACCTTTACCCGTTTCAAGACATCCAGCACTTCCTCCTCTGTAATATGGAGATTTTGCAAGATGTCACCATCTATTTCCCTACAGTCTATATCTTCCATATCCTTTTCCACAGTAAATACTGATGTAAAATACTCATGTAGTATCTCCCTCATTTTCTGTGGCTCCCCACAAAGGCCACCTTGCTGATCTTTGAGGGGCCCTATTCTCTCCTTAGTTGCCCTTTAGTCCTTAATATATTTGTAAAAACCCTTTCGATTCTCCTTAGCTTTGGCAAATAAATTATCTCATGTTCCCGTTTTGCCCCCCTGATTTCCCTCTTAAGTATACTCCTACTTTCTTTATACTCTAAGGATTCATTCGATCTATCCTGTCTATACCTCACGTATGTATCCTTCTTTTTCTTAACCAAACCCTCAATTTCTTTAGTCATCCAGCCTTCCCTTTCACCCTGACAGGAATATACTTTCTCTGGATTCTTGCTATCTCATTTCTGAAGGCTTCCCATTTTCCAGCCATCCCTTTACCTGTGAACATCTGCCTCCAATCAGCTTTCGAAAGTTCTTTCCTAATACCATCAAAACTGGCCTTTCTCCAATTTAGAACTTCAACTTTTAGATCTGGTCTATCGTTTTCCATCATTATTTTTAAATCTAATAGAAATATGGTTGCTAGCCCCAAAGTGCTCCCCCACTGACACCTCAGTCACCTGCCCTGCCTTATTTCCCAAGAGTAGGTCAAGATTTGCACCTTCTCTAGTAGGTACATCCACATACTGAATCAGAAAATTGTCTTGTACACACTTGACAAATTCCTCTCCATCTAAACCTTTTACACTATGGCAGTCCCAGTCTATGTTTGGAAAGTTAAAATCCCCTACCATAACCACCCTATTATTCTTACAGATAGCAGAGATCTCCTTACAAGTTTATTGATTAGATTACATAGTGTGGAAACAGGCCCTTCGGCCCAACAAGTCCACACCGACCCGCCGAAGCGCAACCCACCCATACATTTACCCCTTACCTAACACTACGGGCAATTTAGCATGGCCAATTCACCTGACCCTCACATCTTTGGACGGTGGGAGGAAACCGGAGCACCCGGAGGAAACCCACGCAGACACGGGGAGAACGTGCAAACTCCACACAGTCAGTTACCTGAGTTGGGAACTGAACCCGGGTCTCAGGCGCTGTGAGGCAGCAGTGCTAACCACTGTGCCATTTCTCAATTTCCTTCTAACTATTAGGGGGTCTATAATACAATCCCAATAAGATGATCATCCCTTTCTTATTTCTCAGTTCCACGCAAATAACTTCCCTCGATGTATTTCTGGAAATATCCTCCCTCAGCACAGCTGTAATGCTATCCCTTACCAAAAATGTCACTCCCCCTCCTCTCTTGCCCCCCTTTCTATCCTTCCTGTAGCATTTGTATCCTGGAACATTAAGCTGCCAGCCCTGCCTATCCCTGAGCCATGTTTCCATAATTGCTGATATCCCAGTCCCATGTTCCTAACCATGCCCTGAGTTCATCTGCCTTCCCTGTTAGGCCCCTTGCATTGAAATAAATGCAGTTTAATTTATTAGTCCTACCTTGTCCTTGCCTGCCCTGACTGTTTGACTCACTTCTGTTCTCAACTGTACCAGTCTCAGATTGATCTCTTTCCTCACTATCTCCCTGGGTCCCATCCCCCCCACCTTACTAGTTTAAATCCTCCCGAGCAACTCTAGCAAATCTCCCTGCCAGTATATTAGTCCCCTTCCAATTTAAGTGCAAGCCATCCTTCTTGTATTTCATCTTTATTTTAGCTTACGTAGCAAGGCCTCAGGGTTTAAGAATTAAATGTTTGGAGAGTGGGAACTGGTCAGCATCAATCTAGGTGAGAGGAGGAGCAATTTACAGGGTAGTCAAAGGAACAGGGAATTGGCTACATTGGTTGGCAGGAGAGGTATGAGAGAGGTTTGGAGGGAGGGGAGCTGGATGGATTTAAAAGCAAATGAAGCTTAAGCATTGTACAAGGATGAGAAGCCATGGTACACAAATAAAGATAGAGTAACTGGCAAGCATGATTTGGGAACAGCTGTGTGGCAGCTGGAAAGATATAAAAGAAGCAACTGATACAAGATATAGAGTAAGGCATCAAAAAGGTGATATTTTCGATGTTTTTCAAGAATAGTCTGCAGTGATACTATATAAACTTACGGTTTTGGTCTCCTTCAATTTGGGTAAAATTCCTTTAATCCCAGAAGAGAAGGCTCACTAAGTATCAGGTAATTTCCAGCATTTTGATCTCCTGCATGCTGATGTAAGCTGCTCACAGCTGTACTCCTGCACTTGCTCAAATAGCTTACTACAAAATAAAGTCAAATCAACAGGATTCTATTGACACCTGTTTGCAGGACTACTTAAGGGTTAGGTTTATTTTGACACCTCACTGCCTCATCTGACTATTGGGTTGTGTTCATGCCTCTTCTCCTAACATCAAGTAGGTCTTCTGGTCTCTCACTAGGTGCCTATTTCAGCCAACTTAGCTTTGAAATGTAGAATCCTGGTTGGTTAAAAATTTACTTCATCAGGCTGTGCATCCAGAAGACATTTACTTCCCAAGACATCTTACACTAAACAGATCTCCAGAAGTGGCTCAACTCTTTCTCCACCAACTGTAAGCTCTAGCAATTCCTGAAAGTGTATGGACAATGCAAGTATGAAATTATATTTTGCTCATAGTGATCGGAGCTTCTCAATTTAAACTATTCTTTGCTCTGTGGCCAACACTTCTGTGAAATCAAACTTTGTTCAGTGTCACATCATAAGCTATAACTTGAATGTTAAGCTGTCAACCTAGGCGCATCTAAAAATCCGGACATCAATGACAAACTTAGCATATATAGCACAGAATATTGCTTTAATGACCAGATATCTCAAAGTATTTTAGAACATAGAACATATAAAAATACAACGCAGTACAGGCCCTTCGGCCCTCGATGTTGTGCTGATCCAAGCCCACCTAACCTACACTAGCCCACTTTCCTCCATATGCCTAACCAATGCCCGTTTAAATGCCCATAAGAGGGAGAGTCCACCACTGTTACTGGCAGGGCATTCCATGAACTCACGACTCGCTGAGTAAAGAATCTACCCCTAACATCAGTCCTATACCTACCACCCCTTAATTTAAAGCTATGCCCCCTCGTAATAGCTGACTCCATACGTGGAAAGAGGTTCTCATGGTCAACCCTATCTAAACCCCTAATCATCTTGTACACCTCTATCAAGTCACCCCTAAACCTTCTTTTCTCCAATGAAAACAGCCCCAAGTGCCTCAGCCTTTCCTCATATGATCTTCCTACCATACCAGGCAACATCCTGGTAAACCTCCTCTGCACCCGTTCCAATGCCTCCACATCCTTCCTATAGTATGGCGAATTTACATCAAATTAAGTCCTTTTGAACTGTAGTCATTGCTATAATTTACAAAACACTAACAAAGAACCCTCATGAACAGCATTGTGATAGTAACAAGCTCATTTTGCATGTGGATCACAGAATTAATGTCGGCCAGGTCACTGTGGATGATTCCTGGTTTCACTTCAAGGGATCTCATCCACCTAAGGCAGATACTACCTTGACTTAACATCTTAAAAGAGGTCACCTCCAACAATATGGCACTGACTTAACATTACCCTGGAGTACCACCTCTATGCTGAAGTGAGACTTCCCATAACCTTATATCAGACAGCCCTTCCAACTTACTGCATCATTTGATTAGATCATAGCTAAATCTTAAGTTTCAAGGCCAATTTATCACATGCTCACCATACCCCTCAGCTGCCTGTAAGACCATTAATTCTTTCATCCCCATCTTAAATATGTTCAATGATGGCAAATCTGCAACCTTCTGGGGCAGTGATTTACCAAGTCTCATGACCCTTTACTGAAGAATTTTTTTAAACTCAGTGCTAAGTATTTGATGAACTAAGCCTTGGCTGACACCATTATGTGACTGAATTCCTTTTTATTAATTCTACCAATCAAGAACACAAGCATCTGTGGAAGCCCTTTTCAGGGAAGAAAGATGCCCCAAATCTTGATCGCGATTCCAAGATGACAGTAAATACATAGAATATTATAGCACAGTACAGGCCCTTCAGTCCTCAATGGTGTACTGACCTGTGGAACCAATCTGAAGTCTGTCTATCCTACACTTTTCCATTTTCATCCATATGATTATCCAATAACCATTTAAATGCCATTAAAGTTGGCAAGTTTACTATTGTTGCAGGCAGTACATTTCACGCCCCTACTACCCTCCAAGAAACTACCTCTGGCATCTGTCCTATATCTATTACCCCGCAATTTAAAACTATGTCCCCTCATGCAAGACATCACCATCCCAGGACAAGGATCTCACTATCCACCCTATCCAACCCTCTGATTATCTTATATGTCTCAATTAAGTCACCTCTCAACCTTCTTCTCAAACAAAAACAGCCTCAAGTCCCTCAGCCTTTCCTTGTAAGACCTTCCTCCACACCAGGCAACATCCTAGTAAGTCTCCTCTGCATCCTTTCCAAAGCTTCCACATCCTTCCCATAATGTGGTGACCAGAACTGTACACAATCCTCCAAGTGCGGACACACCAGAGGTTTGCACAGCTGCAGCAAGACCTCGTGACACAGAAATTCAAACCCTCCACCAATAAAAGCTAACATACCGCATGCTGCTTTAACAATCTTATTAACCTGGGTGGCAACTTTCAAGGATCTATATACATGGACACAAAGATCTCGCTACTCATTTAGACTACAAAGAACTTTACCATTCACATAGTACTCTGTATTCCTGTTGCTCCTTCCAAAGTGAATCACCATACACTTTTCTGCATTAAATTCCATTTGCCATCTCTCAGCCCAGCTCTGCAGCTTAACTATGTTCTCTGTAACCTGCAACATTCTTCAGCACTACCCACAACTCCACTGACTTAATGTCACCTGAATATTTACTAACCCATCCTTCTACGCCCTCATCTAGGTCATTTATAAAAAAATGACAACAGCAGTGGCCCCAAAACAGATCCTTGTGGTACACCACTAGTAACTGAACTCCAGGATGAACATTTTTCATCAACTCCCAGCCTCAGTAGCCTTTCAGCTGGTCAATTTCTAATCCAAACCATTAAATCACCCTCTTTCCCATGCCTCCTTGTTTTCCACAATAGCCTACCATGGGGAACCTTATCAAATGCCTTACTAAAATCCATATACACCACATCAACTGCTTTACCCTCATCCACCTGTTCGGTCACCATCTCAAAAGGTTTGTGAGGCATGACCTACCCTTCACAAAACTGTCTTGATTATCCCTTATTCCTCTCTAGATGAGTATAAATCCTATCGCCTCTAACCTTTCCCAACATTTTACCCACAACCAAAATCAGGCTTATTGGTCTATAATTACCAGGGGTTGAGCAGGGGAATAACATTTGCTATCCTCCAGTCTTCTGGCACTATTCCTGTGGATAACGATAGCATAAACATCAAAGTCGAAGGCTCAGCAATCTCCTCCCTGGTTTCCCAGAGAATCCTACAATAAATCCCATCTGGCCCAAGGGACTTATCTATTTTCATACTTCCCAGAATTGCTAACACGTCCTCCTTGTGAACCACAATCCATCTATTCTAGAAGCTTGTATCTCAGCATTCCCTTCGACAACATTGTCTTTTTCCAGTGTGAATACTTACAAAAAATATTTAGCACTTTCCTTACCTCCTCGGATTCCACATGCAACTTCCCACCACTATCATTGATTGGCGCTAATCTTGCTCTAGTCATTCTTTTATTCCTGATATACCTAGAGAAAGCTTTAGGGTTTTCCTTGGTCCTATCCGCCATGGATTTCACATGTCCCCTCCTGGTTCTTCTTGGCTCTCTCTTTAGGTCTTTCCTGGCCAACTTTTAACTCTCAAGCACTGTAACTGAGCCTCCACGTCTCATTTTAACATAAGCTTCCTTCTTCCTCTTGACAAGAGATTCAACTTCTTTAGTAAGCCACGGCTACTCGCTCGACCACTTCTTCCCTGCCTGACGGGTACATACTTAATAAGCTCTACATTTCAATTGTGCCCATTCCCGGCAGTTTCCTTCCCCATCCTATGCATCCTAAATCTTGCCTAATCGCATCATAATTGCCTTTCCCCCAGCAATAACGCTTGTCCTGTGTTATATACCTATCCCTTTTCAATGCTGAAGTAAACATAACCGAATTGTGGCCACTATCACCAAAGTGCTCACCTCCCTCCAAACCTAAAACCTGGCCAGGTTCAGTACCCAGTACCAAATCTAATGTGACCTTGTCCCTTGTTGGCTTATCTACATAGTGTGTCAGTGTCCTGCGCTCACTGGACAAAAACTGACCCATCTAAAGTACTCCAACTATAGTATTCCCAGTCAATATTTGGAAAGTTAAAGACCCCACAACAACTACCCTGTTACTCTTGCACCTATCCAGAATTATCTTTGCTATCCTTTCTGCTACATCACTGGAACTATTCAGAGGTCTATGAAAAACTCAACAGGGTGACCTCTTTTCCTGTTTCTAACCTCATCCATATGAATATATGTTGCTACATGTTGAATATGTTGCTAGATGTCACTATTGCTTTAGCCAAGTTCGGTATAGGGGATCCTGAAAGGATTGCTTACAATCGTCTACCAAACACACTTATAATAATAATCTGCCATATTAGCCAGAGCAAGTGTTACTTCTATATAACTACACTGCTGAACAAAAAGTTGCAACACAATAATTTAGTTGTGGGAGCATCTACAGAGAGAAACAGAATTAATGTTTTGAGTCCAGTAACAGTTCATCAGAACTTAATCTTAGGGGTGAAGGGACACCAACAATTCTGTTACGGAGGGAGTCCCAAGACCTTAACCCAGTCACAGTGAAGGAACAATGATACAGTGTGTGACTTGAAGGGAAACTTGTAGGTGATGAAGTTCCCATGTAACTACTGTTTTAGCCTTCTAAGTCATAAAGGTAACTGGTTTGGAAGGTGCTGCCAAAATAAGCCTTTGTCAATTACTATTATAGTGATTTGAGACAAGTCAATTCCATGATAGAACTGTCATAACTTGTACATTAGGGAGTCTAAATAGTTCCTGTACCAATCATATTGAATTCTTGCAACATAGGTTCAGTCTACAAAATAGTGCAATCGCAGTTGTCAATTACTAAGATGCAACATCAATTAGTCACATTCATAACAGATGACTATACAATGAAGATAGTGGAATGACGTATACTTACTTAGTACAGTCTAATGTGGACTGTTTTAACTGTTAGAGGAACATTCCTTTCAGGAGCACCACAGTTAACAGAAAGATGGCTTACAATTTAGTCGAGTTCTGAAGGTGGCTCACTGGACCTGAAATGTTGACTCTGCTTTCTCTCCACAGGTGCTGTCAAACCTGCTGAGTTTCTCCCTCAATTCCTATTTTTGTTTCAGGTTTCCAACATCTGCAGTTTTTTTTGTTTGTTTGGTTCCATGGTCAGTTCCATTAACCACCTAGTGCAGCTCAGGGAGCCCACTCTGGTAGTCTCTCCCAGATTTTCGACAGACTGAAAGAGCAGGCTGAGAAGGGACATAATGATTGGCCCTTGTTTTCTCTAGAGCCTCTCCTCAGCCAGTACATTTTGATTTCACATATGTCTGCAAACATGCCTTCAAATAGTCCACTTCCAGATGTACAATGACACCAACACCTGGGAGACAGACAGTCATTGATGGGTTGTGATCTCTAGGGGTCACAACCGATCACTGACCGTCTCCCAGATGTTGGTGTCACTGCTTGTTTTCAATTTTTTTTTCAACTAGATCATGAATGGGGGCTAATTTACTGCATTGAAGGTCTTTGGAAACATGGCCATCAGCTGTCTGATGAACATAGCCAAAGCAATGCAGATGCTGTTGGCTGAGCATCAATTATGCAGACATGATGCACTTTAACAAATTCTGTGACTCTATATGCTAATGAAAATGTTATTCTGCAGGCCTTCGAGTTGATGACCTGCTGAGAAATACTGAGGATGTCTGAGACAATGAAGATTAACTCTTCAGTCTCTTTCTTCTCCTGCCTGATGCACTGTTCAGGACTTAACACTGTTGAGGTGTTGCATTTAATCTTTGTGTTAAGTTAAGGCACAATACCAAAACATAGTTCCACAAAAAAATCATTTAAATAAGACTCAGAAATCAAAGGTTAAGCCTCAAAACACATATTTAAAATGAGATTGCTTACAGCCTGATTAATAAACCACCATTGCTCTGGTTGATTAGGCAGACCTATAACAAAACGCAACAAAGTAAGAGGCCACAACACCAGGTTTGTCCAACCAGTTTTCACCTGAAAGAGCAGTGTTGCGAAAGCTTGATATTTTGAATAAACCTTTTGGACTATAACTTGATGTCATGTGACTTCTGACTTTGTCCAACACCGGTATCTCTAAATATAATAAACAGAAGTGCTCAAGAGCATAACTGATTCAACACAAAGGAGATCACTGAACCATAATGATTGTAGTTAAAACAAAATCACAACACCAGGTTAAAGTCCTGTCGGATTACTATTAGGTTCTTTTCCCGAGGTTTTGCACACAAGATGTAATTCGCACACACCAACTTCTGCAAACAGTTAAAGTTTAATCAAGCTTGTACAAGCTTGGTGACCCCTCTGATACTCTTTGTAGGTGTGTGAAGTCGAGTCAGAAGAGAGACCCCAAGCAAAAAACACATCCCCTTCATACAGGTCAGTTGGCAATGCTTACAGATGTTCTGACCACTCCCCCACAGTCACATGCCACTCAAGCCAACCCCCAGTTACTCACACTCACAGGTTACCCCAGGTACAATGGCAGGACGAGATAATGCAAATGTTACTGCCCTAATCCTGGGGAATCGTTATGCAGATGATTTCCTGGTTCAGTGATCCCCAAGACGATGCAGGTACAACATACCTAGTTTCAGGGGATGGTCAGAAAGCATTTCTGGGTGGGAGAGATTGAATATTCGTTTAACTTGATAATAGCAGGGGAAGTAGTAGCAAATGACTATCTAAATGAAGTGTGAATTACAGTGGATGGTCATCCACATTCCTGCATGCTATCTATGAGACGGGATATCAACCTCCCCCATATCCAGAATGTGGAGCGTTGCAGTCTAACTCTTTAATATTACATTAATGTCCAGAGAGATATTCCCATTTAATCTTTTAACATTACACTGTAACCTGGTGTTATGTGATTTTTAACCTTTGTCCACCCCAGTCCAATACTGGCACCTCCAAGTCATAATGATTGCAGGGTCCAAACAGCAGCAACCCTCACATGGATAAAATCCTAGATGATTGATTATGAAGAATGACACTAGATGCAGTGTTTCAAAAGGTAGAGCAGAAATAAAGCAGTTCCATTGCTAATATTCAGAGCTCTCAGACCTAATTGAGAGTAGGGTTTTTAATTTGGCATTACTGTCAGCCATGGCTCAGTTGATAATATTCTCATCAGTTAGAATGCTGTGGATTCTCATTCCACTCCAGGACCTGAAGTCCAAAAATCAAGGCTGAAACTCTAATGGAGTGCAATGTTCTGACAGGAAGAGCGATCCTTTCACGGAAGACATTAAACCAATGTCCTTTCGGCCATCATTTGGACATAAAAGAGGCTGTGGAAATATTTCCAATATCAGAGGACGTAATCAGTGTCCTGGCAAATATTTATTTCTCAAACATCACAAAACCAGACTCTCTAATCATTATCACACTGATTTGTGGGAGCTTGTTCTGCACAAATTGTTTGCCATGTTTCCTGCATTACATTAGTGACTACTGTTCACAAGGACCTAACTATTAAGTGCTTTGAAATGCTTGGTGTTTGCAACAAGCACTACAAAAAGGCAATACTTATTTTTAAGCCTTTGGATGTGCCCCTATAAGAAAATACCAGACTTGAGGAAGTCACTTAATTCCTCAGAATAATATTTGGGATGCAGAAATATGGAAAAGAGAGCATAAACTTCAGCATTCAAAGAACATAGAACATTACATCGCAGTACAGGCCCTTCAGCCCTCGATGTTGCGCCGCCCTGTTATACTAATTTGAAGCCCATCCCACCTACACTATTCCATGTACATCCATTTGCCTGTCCAATGACGACTTAAATGCACTTAAACTTGGCGAATCTACTACCGATGCAGGCAAAGCATTCCATACCCTTACTACTCTCTGAGTAAAGAAACTACCTCTGACATCTGTCTTATACCTATCTCCCCTCACTTTAAAGTTGTGTCCCCTTGTGTTTGCCATCACCATATTTGGAAAAAGGCACAGTAGTTAGCACTGCTGCCTCACAGCACCTGTAGACCCGGGTTCAATTCCCGACTCAGGCGACTGACTGTGTGGAGTTTGCACGTTCTCCCCGTGTCTGCGTGGGTTTCCTCCGGGTGCTCCGGTTTCCTCCCACAGTCACAAAGATGTGCGGGTCAGGTGAATTGGCCAAGCTAAATTGCCCGTAGTGTTAGGTAAGGGGTAAATGTAGGGGTATGGGTGGGTTGCGCTTCGGCGGGTCGGTGTGGACTTGTTGGGCTGAAGGGCCTGTTTCCACACTGTAAGTCTAATCTAATCTGTCCACCCTATCTAACCCTCTGATTATCTTCTATGTCTCTATTAAGTCACTTCTCAACCTCCTCCTCTTTAATGAGAACAGCCTCAAGGCCCTCAGCCTTTCCTCATAAGACATTCCTTCCATGCCAGGCAACATCCTAGAAAATCCCCCGTGCACCCTTTCCAAAGCTTCCACTTCCTTCTTATAATGCGGTGACCAGAATTGCGCACAATACTCCAAATGTAGCCGTACCAAAGCTTTGTACAGCTGCAGCATAACCTCCTGGTTCCCGAACTCAATCCCTCTATTAATAAAGGCCAAAACACTGTACAACTCTCAATCTGGGTGGCAACTTTCAGGGATCTGTGTACATGGACACTCTGCTCATCTACACTCCAAGAATCCTACCATTAGCCCAGTACTTTGCATTCCAATTACTCCGGCCAAAGTGTATCACCTCACACTTGTCCACATTAAACTCCATTTGCCACCTCTCAGTCCAAAGAAGAGATGAGGATATTAAAGGATGTTCACGTTAGCTATTTGATTCAGACTATGAACCATCATGCTAAGTACTGTAATTGCCACTGGATATTCAATTGCCACTTGATATCACTTACAAGTCAAAAAATGGAAATCCATCTTTGTCCCAACTTGACCTATTATTTTATGTTGTATCATATTTCAAATCCAATGATAAAAATAAATTCAAAAGTCTACTGCCTGTGAAAATGCACATGGTTAAGGAATGTATGATGAAAACTGATTAAGAAACAATATATGGTGTGTATTCATTATAATAAACATATTTGAGTCAGGATATTATTACAACTTCCTGGATAACAAATCTGGCACTGCTTTCTTAAATGCGCCCAAAAAGCGTCCTTCATGATCAACATTGATTCACTTATTAATTCTTCATAAAATCTCTTGTCGCAAAGAAGCAGATGAAGACATGATAGTTTTCATCTAAATTACAGTGGATGCCACAATTATTTGGCACAAGAATAAATGCAATTCTGGAATACAAATCAAAACAAGTTTTCCCATTCTGCAGTTCTACGTTTGACTTAGGAATCTCAGACAATATGCATTGTACTGTGTATTTGAACTGTGTATTGAGTGTTCAAATGCAGCATGCACAAAGCAAACACACCATGTTTCACTTACTATTTAAAGCTCACATCAAGCAATTAATCTCTGACCGATTCCAGATAACAACAATTTTGAATGGAGTGTAAAAACACGTAACCTTGATATAACCCCATCAGAAAGAAAAGTTGTATAATATATATAGCACGCGCACACATACACATATATATACAGGAAACATTTTTGCAAGTAAATGCAACTTAGCTAAGTGACAGATCACTTCTAAAACAACCAGCAAGACTTCCTGCCATCTATCTCTCTGATGACAAAGCATTAATATCAACAGCCAACAGTGTTGTTGGCAAATGATAGAAACCAAAACCCTATTTCCTCATTGGACAAAGAATATCTATTAGACAGGAAAAGTATGTTGTTTGTAATTCGTTAACTTCCCATGATTACAAGGTACCAGATTACTTCATACAAAATCTTGCCTCATTGTAAGGAGATACTATAGCTTCTGATAAGCAAACTATCTACTGGATTTAGCGTTATGTTTTGTTATTCTGTCTGTCCCACAATGGAAACATCCTTTCAACATCCACATGTTAATTCCCCAATGGATCTGAGATTTTTTTAAAAATGTTATATATATCTTGTTTAGAAAACCTCGAGAAGGCATTCTGATTGTACTTATCCAATACTCTGGGGACCCTGCTGTAAGGCTTTCCAAGTCTCCAATACAAAAAAAGGAGCATGGGAATCACTACTATTGAGAAAACAGTCTCAGGTTGAGATCATGGTTCTCAAACACTCTTCCTTAGTCAACCGACTTTAGTGGAAGGTCTGTATGACTACAATCTGACAAACTTCCAGGACCTGATAGGCTCCCTACTGGGATGTTAGAAATAGCTGCAACATATTGTTGTGGTTCTCCAAAATACCCAGAATTCTAGAACTGCAGCAAGATTGGAAGTTAGCAAATCCTACGTCACTATCCAAGAAAGGAAGGAGAGAGAAGAGAAAAATGGACAATAAATGCTGGCCAACAATATCCAGAATCCACAAATGATTTTAAAAAATTAGATTTGATAAATGTAGTTCCACAGTGACAATGTAACTTGCATTGTTATTAGCCAATAAAGGGGAAGTCAGTAAATGCAGGATATTTAAAATTTTAAAAGGCATTCAATAAAATGCCACACAAAAGCCTATTAGATAAGGGCTTATGGAATAGATGGTATATTATGTTGCTTTCAAATTACAATTAAATTCCATATTGTTTGCGATAAAATTATCACAAAGCTTGATTAAGGGACTGCAAGCTAAAAGCAGGAATAAATATGGCATTTTGAAGTTAGGTTGTAAGAAGTAGAGGGCTACAAGGGACAGTGCTAGTCAAAGTAACGCATTGAAATTTCCTGAGAATACAAAGCTCATTGCAATTGCAAACAAGGAGGATGCAGAAGCTGCAAGATGATATTGACAGATTAGCTCTGAACATAAAATAGCAAGTAGAATATAATGTGGGAGTAGTGAGAGATTATCTAAATTGGTAGCAAGAATAAAAAAAACTTAAGATGGTGTTAAAGTTACAAAACATTGCTGCTGAGGTATTTGGTATATTCATACAGGGATCACAATGTTAGAATTCAGGTCCAGCAAGCAGTTCGGAAAATAACATGTTGACCTTCAGTGGAAGGGAAGTGGGATGCAAGAATCAGATAATATGTTAGAATTATAGAAATCGTTGGTAGGACCACATGAAGTACTTTTATAAAATCAAAACACTACAGAATTTGGAATTGTTTTAGAAAAAAAGTAGGAAAAAACAAACTGGAAAAGCACAGCAGGTAGATAGGATAGTGAAGGTGGCATTTGGCATGCTTTCCTTTATTGATCAGAGCATTGAGTACAGAAGTTGGGAGGTCATGTTATGGCTGAATAGGACATTGGTTAAACCATTTTTGGAATACTGTGTGCAATTCTGGTTGCCTTCCTATTGGAAGGACGTTGTGAACCTAGAAACATTTTACAAAGATATTGCCAGGATTAGAGGATTTGAGCTATAAGGAGAGATTAAAGAGGCTGGGGCTGTTTTCCTTGGAGCATTGGAGGCTGAGGGGTGACCTTATAGACTTATGAGGGGCATGAATAGGATAAATAGACAAGGTCTTTTCCCTGGGTTAGTGGGGGGGGGGGGGGAAGCTGGGAAGAATGCCAGAACTAGACAGCATAGGTGTAAGGCGAGAGGGGAAAGATATAAAAGAGACTCAAGGGGCAACTTTTTCACGCAGAGGGTGGTACGTGTATGGAACGATCTGCCAGAGAAAGTGGTGAAGGCTGGTACAATTACAACATTTAAAAGACATCTGGATGGGTATATGAATAGGAAGGGTTTAGAGGGATATGGAGCAAGTGCTGGCAGACGGGACTAGATTAATTTAAGATATCTGGTCAGCATGGACAAGGTGGACATGCTGTACATCTCTGACTATGAATGACGGCATCAGTGGAGACAGATGAAAGGGATAATAGATGTTTTAAGTCATTGGGTTAGAAACTGGTGTTTTTCTCTCTCTGTAGATTCTGCCAAACCTACAAAATTTCTTCAGCATTTTGCTTTTATTTTACCTCAAGTACTTTGCAGAGTTTTTGGTCTCCATATCCAAGAACACAGTACAGTGAGGTTAGCTATGGGCATGACCAGTTGTCCTGTAAGGGAGGCTGAGTAAATTGGGTTTATTCACCAAAATTTAAGAATAAATGCCAAATTCATTAAACCATACAGGATTTTGAACAGGCATTATAGGATCAACAGTGAGAGATTCTCTCTCCAGCTGAGCAATCTAAAATACAGATGCCCAAAATCTCAGGGTAAGAAGCTCACTGTTTAGCATTGAAATGCTGAAATTTCCTTATTGAATTTTTGGTTTTTTATAGAATGTGGGCATAGCTGGCATGGTCAGCAGTTATTGCCTGCTCTTAACTGCCTAGAGGGCAGTTAAGGGTCATTCACATAGCTGTAGATCTGGAGTTACATCTCGGCCAGACCAGGCAGGATGACAACCTCCTTCCCTACATTAGCAAACCAGCTGGGCTTTCCAACAATTGACAATGGTTTAATGGTCACTGTTATACTCTTTATTCCAGATTTTTAAAATTTACATTCAAGTTCTACGACCTGCCATAGTAGAAGTCAATCCCAATCCCAGATCATTAACAATTCATGGTCTACCGATAATACCATCAGGCCATTGCCTTGTATCTTTTAAATCCTCGACCCGCGAGTTGTGGATCTTCCATCATTGAATGTATTCTTAGCTCTCAAAGTAGTAAAAGACATTGGCAGTGAGCAGTAAATTGAGCCCAAGGTGCAAATATTTAAGAGGAAGTGGCAGCAATCTCACAAATTACTTCCATGCTCAGTAATAGAGACTAAACCAAATCTGAATGCGCACCAGAAAGTAGTCATCATGTTTGTAAATAGATGAGTTTGGGAGCATCCACAGCACAACTGAAACAAACAGATATATCTGATATTGCCAGCATCATATTTGTATGAAGAGAGTGGATTTAAAAGAGAAAAGTTACAAATAAGTTCAGCCAGGAATAGTAACGTTTCAGGCATAAGCACTTCATCAGGAATTTCCTGCTCACTGACAATATCTTTTAATTCCTTGAAAGCTAAGAATACATTCAACGATGAAGGATCCACAACTCGCGGGTCGAGGATTTAAAAGAAACAAGGCAATGGCCTAATGGTATTATCATTAGACCACAAATGTTCATCAGGAAGGGCTTATGCCCAAGACATTAATTCTCCTGCTCTTTGGATGCTACCTGACCTACTGTGCTTTTCCAGACTCTGATCTCCAGCATCTACAGATCTCACTTTCTTCTCAGCCAAGAATAAGAGGACTCATCCAATTAATTATTATGGGAGTTGGAAGACAGAGGTTAAGGGAATGTATCAGGTAATTGCACTTCCAATATAGGATTTGTATGACTTAGACTTGAGTTCTCAAAAGGTTTCCCCCAAATACTTTAAGATTTAGTCTCAATTTTCTCAAATGGTCTTTCCCAATCACATCCCCAAAGAAAATCAATTGGAATAAAACCCAGAGCCTAACCAGTCTGTATGACTAGTACCAAAGAGCTGGCAAACCTACTGGCTGAACCAACCTTAAGTCTAAAACATACCCTAATGTTTGGAGCCCTTAATAATTACATCTTTTGTACTGTTGAAAATTAAATACATTCTGTCAAAGCTGTGTCTTATATTCATTTAAGAATATCAATGTAAGAGAGAATATTTTAATACTATATGAAGAGAGTGTGCCAATTAGCTGGCAAGTGGATAATTTCAGCTCCCCTTCAATGAAGAATGCACCAGTTAGATGACAACTGGCAGTTAACTGCCTCAAATTTCATTTAAATTTAAAACAAGCATGTTAATGCCGATTGGCTACTGATTCAAGTTTGAAACCATGTGTATAACACAATGCTGGAAATTTCCACAAGTCTGGCAGCAGTGGAGAGAAAAAGGGTATATATACATGTGCTTACTAGTTACAAAGAACAGGCCTTGTGTCTTTACACATGCAAAACTCAGAACTGCATCCAACATTATATGTGATCCTGTGATTGGACAACATTTGCTAAAGAATCTTCAATGTGCGGGGATTACACTAACAACCAACTTAAGATATTCAGTATCACAATTTTGTGTACACGCATGTGCTGGAAGCTATATAGTGTATGAAAATGAGGACATACAGCCTATTCTTTGCAGGCTAAAAGGAAAATGCATGTACCTGGTTACTCTTCGCTGGTCCATTTCTTGGAGCAATACTTTAACTATCAGTCATCATCTAACTAAATATTCCTCATGGCAACACCTTAATCACAGTCCAATTGCTAACCCATCAACATTCTCTTATTATATAAAATGTCATTCTCCTTGAAATTGTCATCTTCTAAATGCCCTGATGAGTGCAAGATAAAGGATACATACTTTCTCATCAACACCTTTGTACAATGTAAAATGTTGCTAATTGAAGCCCAACAGAAATTATGGTGTGATCTTTAATGCACAATATAATAGCTTGTATGGTCTCTTATTGCCTTTCCAGCAAGTACAGATATAAATTAATGGAGAAATTAACCTCTCACTTGTGTTTTCTAATCATAAATTTCTCTAATCTGCAAAGAAACAACTGCTTAGTCTATTGGTTTTATCCCACTTTGTATCATTTCGTGGTATAGATGAAAAAACTAACAAGCAGGGTCCTGTTCATTTTAATAGATCTCTGCTGAATTCATTGCTTTTAAGCAAGTTAAAAAGTTAACTTTCTTCTAAATAGTTTCAAAATCTCTAACAAAGAGGTTTAAGATAATCCGTTGGTGATCCCTGGAGATTTATGGCTGAACAACATGTTGCTGAAGGAAGTCTTACAATCGTTTTTCCTGTAGGATAAATTACATTTGTTTGAAATTTGGCATTCTTGCCTTTGTCTCCATGAATGCAAGATGAAAAGCTTTGGAAACTAGTCTGTTTTCAGCAATATTCAAGTTCTATTTCACTACCACACTGTAGTAGTTCAGGAACATGCAGAGGGTGGCAGACAAATTCATTAGCGAAAAAAAAACTATAAGTAAGATTTCTAAGAAGAGGAGAGTGAGATTGTGGGACTGGAAGGCGACAGTCCTTTCAACAGTAAACAAACACAAGGTTACTTAACGTCTAAACTTCATTATCAATTTTGCTGTTAAAAATTGGATCACAAAAAATTCCATACAAATCTTCACAAGTACATATTCAAATTTATCAATGCCTTGGTTTCATTTTTTTTAATTTTTCTGTCAACACAATCCCCATTTCTGGAGAGTATTTGGTCAGGGATTGTCTATTTAACAATTCTAGGAATCATAAAGCAACTTATGCTTCCCATCATCGATGCATCAATTGGTCAAAAACAACCTTTTTTTCCTATTTGCCCTTTTAAAAAAAAGACAATCGTAAGATTTTAAGTTTAAATTTGTCCTTTCACCAGCCCTAACCCAGTGGGAAAAGCACCAAATCTTTCAAACGTTCTTTAATCTTCCATCTTTATCATTCTTGTGAATCTTTTCTACATCCTTTCCTTGGTTTTAATATCTATCTTGCAGTAGAAAACTCCAAACAACTTTATGGTCCTGCTGCAGACGGTGTCTTTGACGAATTCAGCAGCATTTCCTTTCTTTTCTGCTCCTTGCCTTCTGTGTGGAATTCCGTAATCCAATTCCTGTTCACTTAGCACAGTAATCAATTGCACCCTATTTCTCTCACCTTGAAGATTCATTTATTTAAAATGTATTTTCTGTGACTGCTTTTTCCCCTCAAAATATACTACTATGCTACACATCTTTCTTCACTGAACTTTGCTTTAGGCATGCAAATTTCAGCTTAACATACCCAACCATTCATTATTGGAAAATTTTAATAATCTTCTTGAGCGACTAAGTTACATGAAATAAAGTACAGTGGAGTCCTAGGGAGATACTTGGGTACATCACTTGCCACCAATGTGAAAAATGCTCAACTACCCTAGAGTTAGAGTTGATCCATTTATTAGCAATGTTGTTTAACTTTCCTTATTGAAAAAAAGTGTTTCTTTTTCTGCGGTTTTACCAAAAGCGTGGCCCAATGTTTCATTTGGGTCAAAAGTTTGAGGATTTAGAACCTACTCCAGGGACTTGAGTGTACAACTTGGTTAATATTTCAGTGGAACAGAGTGCTGTGCAATCAGCAATGCTGTTTTACAAATGAGAAATTGCATCATCTGCGTTCTTAAAGATACACCCATTCCAGGGCACTGCTCAAATGCAGACAGGAGACCTGGTTTCAAAATTATATCAAAATTACAATTTTTCCCCTCTATTAAAACAAACAGTCAAAATTAAATTTAGATACACAACTACAAAGTTGATCTGATCACAACATAAGTTTCTGTGGCCATGTAACAGGCAGGCTCAATTCCACACTTGGATAACAGTGTGGATTTTGCACATTCTTCCCATATCTTGTTTGGATTTCCTTCCACAGTCCAAAGACTTGGAGGTTAGACAGATTGGCCATTAAAAACTGTCCAGTGTTCAGGGATCTGAAGGCCAGGTGGATTCAATATGGGAAATGCAGGGTTACAGGATAAGAGGTGGGACTAGGTGGGATACTCAGTCAGTGTAGAATTGATGGGCTGAATGGACTGCTTCCATACTGTAGAGATTCTATGAATGTGTAGAACAACAGGAGATGAGCGGCATAGTAAACAAATATTTAACGTCAGTATTTACTGTGGAGAAGGACATGGAAGCTAGGGTACTTGGAGAAATAAATAATGATACCTGGAAAAAAAAGTGTTCATTTTTCAGAAGAGAAGGTCCTGGACATCTTAAAACATAAAAAAGGTAGATAAATCTCTGGGACTCGATCAGGTGTTTCCCAAGGATTTTGTGGGAAGCTGGGGAAGATATGCCTGGGCCCTTTGCTGAGATATTTGTATCAACAGCCACGGGTAAAGTGCCATTAGACTGGAGGTTGGTTGATGGAGTGTCATTATTTAAGAAAAGTGGTGAGATAAATCCAGGAAACTATAGACCAGTGAGCCAGATGTCAGTGCTGGAGAGGTTGTTGGAGGGGATTCTGAGGGACAGGATTTACATGCATTTGGAAAACAAGAATATGCCTTTACATGCATTTGGAAAGCAAAGACTGATGAGAGATAGCCAACATGGCTTTATGCTTGAGAAATCATGTCTCACTAACTTAATTTGAGTTTTTTTTTGAAGAGGTGACAAAGAAGATGAAGGCAGAGTGGTCACCTTTGTCCATACAGACATCAGTAAAGCATGCGAAAAGGTTTTGCATGGTAGATTAGTTAGTAAGGTTAGGTCACATCGGACCTGGGGGAGCTAGCCAATTGGATACAAAATTAACTTGAAGGTAGGAGACAAAGGGTGCTGGTCGAGGGTGGTGTTTTGGACTGGAGGCCTGTTACCAGCAGAGTACCACAAGGATCAGTACTGAGTCCACTGCTTTCTGTCATTTATATGAGTTATTTTGGATCATTGATATAGGAGGCATGGTTAGTAAGTTTGCAGATGACACCAAATAGGTAGTAAAGAAGACAGTAAATATTATTTCAGAATGCAACAGGATTTTAATCACATGGGCCATTGGGCTGAGGAGTGACAAATAGAAATTTAATTTAGATAAATATAAGGTGTTGCATTTTGGTACGGCAAGCAAGGCACTTAATGGTAGGGCCCAGAGGAGCATTGCCAAACAAAGAGACCTCTGTGTATAGGCCCATAATTTCTTGAAAGTAGAGTTGCACTTAGTTTGGTGAAAGTGTGCTTGCCTTATTTGCTCAGAAAATTGAATGTAGGAATTGGGATGTCTTGTTGCAGCTCTACAGGACATTTGTTAGGTCACTTTTAGAATACTCTATAATTCTTGTTGTCCTTCTATAGGAAAGATGTTGTAAAATTTGAGAGGATGCAGAAAGATTTATAAGGATGTTGTCAAGGTTGGAGGATTTTAGTTACACGGACAGGCTGAATAAGCTGGGGCCTTTTTCTCTGGAGCTTTGGAGGCTTAGAGGTTTTTAAGATCATGAGGGGCATAGATAGGTTAAATAGTTAAGGTATTTTTCCTAAGGTGGGGGGGAAGCCCAAAACTAGAGGACATAGGTTTAGGGCAAGAGGGTTCAGCTTTAAAAAGGACCTGAGAGGCAACCTTTTCACACAGAGTAAGGTGCATGTATGCAATGAACTGCCAGAGGCAATAGTGGAGGATGGTACAATTACAACATTTAAGCGCCTCTGAATTGGCATATGAAGAAGAAGGGTTGAGGGGGATATGGGCTAAATGCTGGCAAATGGGACTAGATTTTTATAGCATATCTGGTTGGCATGGATGATTTGGACCAAAGGGTCTGTTTCTGTGTTGCATATCTCCAAGTCAAGAATGCGATGTAATACTGTCCACTTGCTTGGATAAGTACAGCTCTGACATTTGAGCTCAACACCAAAGACTAAGCAGTCTACTTGGTATTCCATCTAACACTTTCAGCGTTTATGCCTTCCACCACTGCGAAATGGCAGCAGTATGTACCATCTACAAGATTCATACTTTCACACCCTCTTCACCGCCCTTCACACTCTCACCGACCGAAGCAACTTCCAAACCCAAGATCCTTACTATGTAGAAAGACAAAGGCAGCTTTGCATAGATACACCCACCAACAGCAAGTTCCTCTCCAAAACCCCACAACATACAGACTTTGAACAATATCTCCTTCACAGTCTCTATATCAAGATCCTGGAACTCTGTCTTTTACAGTACTGTACTGACTGTGTACTTACATTAGACTACAGAGGTTTAAGACAACAGCTCACTGCCACCTTATCAAAGGGAATTAGGGATGGACAATAATTCCTGGCCTAGTCAGCAACACCCATGTCTTGTGCACAAGTAAAGGAAAATAAAACAAATCAAAGCTTTGGATCTCAAAAGCACTGAAGAGGCTGTGCATTTGTCCATGGGATTTTTTTTTAAAACAATGATAATGAAGTAATAACTGGTGTTGCTTGACAGCTTCTTACTGGAAACAAAATTGGAAGGTGGTGTCTTCTGCAGATTTATGTATCCAGATTTATCTCCTTGTTGATCAGTCCTGGACCAATTAGAACCTAAGGGCAGATTCTTTAATTTGGTTTTGTTAGAGAGGTAGTATTCAATGTTGTTTTTATAAGTTCTTTCAAGAATAGTATACAATGCATCAACTAGTTTTGAGATAGCTTTGAGAGGCTAAACATTTTGCTTTGCTTCTGGAGCAGTCCTCAAATAGTTATCATATTTTTTTAGCTGCCTCAGGTCAAAATTACAATATAAGTTACAAAGTAAACAGTTGATCTACTTCTCTGTACCATTCCCCATAAGTGTGAAGTATGTGCGACTCTAAAAGAAACTAAAGTTTATGTACAGTATCGAAAACCATAATTAAACATAAAATCTTCAATCAATTTTTGAGGTTGCTTAAACATTTCTAAAAAAAATCTCAAAATACTAATATGGCGCCTATTAGAATGATTAAAACTAAGATCTTAAGTTGAAATCTTTACTCATGAGCTCATTGCCCAAGTTAAATGGCAGAAAATGTACATCTTAGAATTTTTTTCCAATAGATAAATAGCTTACAGAACAGAAACTTGGTAGTTAATTTGGATGTCAGTTAACTTTATTTTAAAAAAAGGGATCCAGAGCAGAAAAGGTACAGAGTTGGTGAACTGTTCGTACTCAAACACATTTTGGTGAATATAGGGAAAGGCTAGGTGTTCTGTCTTTAGTAACAATGAATTGGGGGCAGAAAGTGGTTTTGGACTTAGGTGTGTTTGATAGGCTGAGTTGCATCCAGTTGTAAATTGTACATTTGTATTAAGAGGGGGAAAAATTGTCATTAAAGAAAAATAGGGAACAATTCCTCAAGACTAGATCTTAATGCAAACCAGAAGAGAAATTAACTTTGTTTCGTTTTAACCTTTAATTCACTTGCAAAACACCAGGAGCTTAAAAGGTCAGAGAAACTTAGAATTACACCTGCATTCTCATTGACATGGAGTTAACTAGTACAGAATCTTAGAATTTAGAGCAGCCAAGGCTTGTGATTCAAATAAAACTAAGATGCTGGAGACATAAAACAAATTGCTGGAGAAACTCAGCAAAAAAAACTCAACTTAAAACATAAACTCTGTTTTCTACCCAGAGATTCTGTTAGATCTGCTGAGTGTCTTCAGTAATTTGTGGGTTCAAATACTGACAGTTGTGATTTGTTCTGTGGCCTGTATGAGTAGCACTTTCCTTCTGAGGTGACCTCAGATATTAAAATAATAGAGTTCCAGCAATTTTAGCAAAAATTTTGTTACTGAACGGTACAGTCAGTTCTTCTATAATAAAAGGTTGTGCACTTGCGCAAATCTGCATTATAGAAACATCGTGCTTTAGAAACAGCACTTGTAATCATGTTACAGCCAACACATTTTAAAGTTCACTCCATTGAAACAATGTCACCAGTTCAATCACATTAGAGAATTCGCATTGACGTTATAGCAGAACAACGTGTACTCCAATCCAAGAGTGAATGGTCATTGAGTCATACAACATGGAAACTGATGGTCCTCACCGACCATATGTCCCAGTCCGACCTTGTCCCATTTAACAGCATTAGGGAAGACTATCCTTCCAGTAAAGGATATTAATGAATGAAATGGAGCTTTCAAATCAATCATTGTACTTTTGCTTTTATTTTCAAAATGCTTGAGATCTTTATTAATTGAACTTAAATTCCACCATCTGCCATGGTGTGATTCAACTCCAGACAGACTATTACCGATCCTCTGATTGCTAGGCCAGTGATTATACCACTGCACCACACCACCTTCCAAACAATGCAAAGCCAATCAATTTTAAAAATGCTTTATTAGTTTGTAGGTTGACAATCAAACAGCAAAAATAATTTGTAGTTTTAATTTACATTTAAAAATGAATTCGGGGAACTTCCTCTAATGGTGAGGCCACATACTTCCTGTTCAAAGAAACACCCTCTTAGAGAAGTCAGCACACTACTCATTAAGGATACTTATATTTAACAGTGTCACAGTATCAAAATAATTTAAAAAAAGACACTCAACATTGGGAAAGTTGCCTTAGATATATCATATTGATACCATAAACAGCTTCAGTTTAAAGTCAGATTTTCTTACTAAAATATTTACAAAATAAGAGTAAGTTTAGTTGCACTGTTTGCAAGGTTACAGGCATTCTTATGCAGTACTTGGAAATTTTACAAAATTTCCATAAGTTAATACTTGCCCATGACCGAGGGGCCACTTCATCAGGACTATTGCTGAGAATTCATTGTAAACTAATTATATCTGCAAAGCATGCCTCAGACTTGGGGTTATTCACAGCAAAGCTTGCCATGTAGAACTGTTCCAGTCAATTAGCCCAACCCAATTAGTATTTATGAATATACATGATTAACATTTACTCCATAGCACTGTGGAGGCATGAACATAAAATCTGTTGACATTCATGGCACACTACCTTGAGGGCAACTTGAGAGGCAATAAGCAGCAAACCAGAAAACAGTACCAATGCTGGACCACCTCAGATGGCTCCCTTCAAACACGAGTACAAAATTAAGAATGCCATTCCTTGGAATGAGAATATTTCTGATATAACTAATTTGAATGCAAACACGAAGACACTGACTTAATTACTTGCAAGCAGTTGTTGCGAGGTAGAGAAGGCTGGATTAACTTTCTTCTCTTAAATCCTTGTATACAAATGAAAATAAACAAAGTCCTTGGGACAGTCTACAATGCTTTTCCACATTGAAGTGCCAATTTCGCACCAATCTTATAAATGCAATTTATTTCATGTTGGTACAACAAATGAGGGTTGAGCTTATACAATTAATGGTAAAGCCTTGGGCAGTGTTGAAGAACACAGGGACCAAGAAGTGCAGGTACAAAGTTTTTTGAAGTTTGTGTCACACAGAGTAGGATGGTTAAAAAGGTGCTCAGTGCAGGTGCCTTCCTTTGAGTATAGGAGTTGGGAAGCTGAGGTTGTACAGGACATTAGTGAGGTTTTTTCTGGAATACTGTGTCCAGTTCTGGTCGCCCAGTTATAGGAAGGATATTATTAAGCTGGAGAGGGTTTAGAATGTTGCCAGGTATGGAAGCTTTGGGATATAAAGAAAGGCTCAATAGGCTGGGACATTTTTCATTAGAATGTGGGAGTTTGAGAGAAAATCTTATAGAAAATGATAGGTCGTAGAGATCAGTGTAGAAGCAGGCCAATTGGCCCACCAGGTCCACACCAAGTCTCCAAAGAGCATCCTAGCCACCACCCTCCCGACCTATCCGCATAACCCTGCATTTCCCTATGGGCAGTTTAGCATGGCCAGTTCACCTGACCTACATATCTTTGGACTGTGGGAGAAAGTTGGAGCACCCAGAGGAAACCCAAGCCCAAGGGTGGAATTGAACACAGGTCCCTGGCGCTGTGCTAACCACTATGTAAATGTATAGAAATACATAAAATAATGACTGGTGTGGATAGAGTTAATAGCAGTTGCCTTTTCCCTAGGATGAGGGATTTCAAGACTGGGGACTCATTTTTAAGGTGAGAAGAAAGAGGTTTTTTTTGAAAAGTTTGCCCCGAAGTCTTTTTTTTAAAACACAGAGGATGGTCAGTGTATGGAAAAGAAGTAGTGGCAAATGTGGGTACAATTAAAATGTTTAAAACACACTTAGATAAGTGCATGAATAGGAAAGGTTGAGAGGGATATGGGCCAGGAGCAGGCAGGTGGGACGAGCTTAATTTGGGATTACACTCAGCCTGTACTGGTTGGACCAAAGGATCTGTTTCCATGCAGTATGACCCCATGGCAAGAATATTTCTCAAAGCTCCGTTTTATGCCATTGCTGAACTTAAAATCAGTCTTCTCTGTAAGAATTTATTTCATAACAATTCAGTGAATTTTACTGATATTCATCAATTAGCATTTTATTAAAGGTTCAAAGAACCTCAGCACAAGGGAACCGAACTTACACATGTAGACAAAATCATGGTAAGCAAAATAATTATTATATCAATTCCTTGCTACAATTGAGGAATGGAATGAAGTACAAAGTGGTGGATTGGGTGTAAAGCAGATGGTTTTGTATATAATGTCTATTATAGCTACAGTCATCCAGACAATTAAATGAGATATCAACTCACATGTAAAAAAAAGGCATTTAACTGCTGGATCCCATATAAGTATCTCAATATCTAACATTATTTAATCATACTCCTACCTTGTGACTTTGATCTGTCAGACTATTTGATTATTCTAGTTCCCCAACAAATCAGATCTAAGCTCTTCAGTCCTACTACATCCCATTGTGCGTGCATGGTGGTGGACAACTCACTGGAGGCAGCAGCTCCAATAATATTCGCCTCCTCAATGACAGATTAGCCAAACATATTCAGTGCGAAAGATAAGGCTGAAACACTTACGGCCATCTTCAGCCGGAAGTGTTAAGTGGATGATCCATTTCAGTCTCCTCCAGTATTTCTCCACTGTGAACGAATTTGGACTTAAATAGCAAGCGTTCCACGGTGCTAACCATGGTGGCACAGTGATTAGTACTGCAGCCTCATAGCATCAGAGACCCGGGTTCAATTCCCGCCTCAGGCAACTGTCTGTGTGGAGTTTACACGTTCTCCCAGTGTCTGCGTGGGTTTCCTCCGGGTGCTCTGGCTTCCTCCCACACTCCAAAAGTGTGCAGGTTAGGTGAATTGGCCATGCTAAATTGCCCATAGTGTTAAGTGAAGGGGTAAATGTAGGGGAATGGGTGTGGATGGGTTGCTCTTCGGAGGGTCGGTGTGGACTTGTTGGGCTGAAGGGCTTGTTTCCACACTGTAATCAAATCAAATCCAATCAATCTAATCCTGAAAGAACTCTAACACAATAAAGCACCCCCATTTATGCTTTACATTTGTTACCACTATTTTAACAAAATACGGTGCACATTTAGTCATTTACATGCTACAAAAACAAAATCCTAATATTCATAAGAAACAAAAAAATTGAAAAGCATGCATGCCTCCTCTTGCAGCTTGCTGCAATTGATGACACATTGTTTACTGGGAATAGGCTTGGAAATTTTAGAAAAAGGGAGAAGGAATGCAAATAGCTAAGGCAAGAATTATGTTTAGCAACAACACACCATATTATAAAAGATTAGAGACTTAAAAGCTGCAAAAATTCTCAGAACCATGTAGGGCTAAAACAAAATAAAGTAATCATGAAAATGGGAACTCACTGCTTTTGTTTTTTTTAAAATGTGAACTTTGTGAAGATGGTAAACTTTTGCCCTTAGTAACAGATCTATAGTTAACAGAATAGCTAGGAGAAACATTTTTAGTTGGGCATTGGGTTCCTTATTTTAATTTTTTTTATGTCTATCTGCTTGCTCCCAGAAACAGAGAGTCAGTTTCACTGCCTAACAGATTGATCAAATAATGATCAATTTATCCATGCTACTTGAACTCAAGAACTTACAGCATAGTGTGGTTTCTTTCTTTAAAGACTGTAAGGTCCATTTCCTCTGCTTACTTCAGTAAAAGTGAAAAAAAAATTAGTATATCAGCTTTAAATGTAAGAGCAGTCCTTGGATACTTCATAAGAGTGCGATAAAGTTAAGTCTGAGACCAAGAGTACTGGATCTTGGAGTAAATGACAAAATGGTTATTGAGGGTTTTAACAGGCATTTTAAAAGTTGGAGACACAGGTAGAGCTTTTGACAGGAATTTCCAGAGCTGAGGATCTTGCCAAATGAAGGCATGACCATCAATGGTGGAGCAATTATAACTGATTAAACAAACACATATCAAGATTGTAGGGCTGGAGGAGATTACACAGAGGGATTTGAAAGCAAGGATGAAGTGATCATTACTTGTTGCAAGTTAAGACACGGATATAAGAGTTTTAGATGACAGATGTACAGAGCAATTAGAGGTGCAGCAAGCACCACAACCACATTATCGCTGAAGCAAGAGTATCAGTATGTAAAATCACAGGCTGAACTTGTGCTATATTTATACTGATTTCATATACCAACAGTTTAAAAGTAGTGCAGAAAAGTAGTCAATACAAGTTTAAGCATAATCACATTGCTGTAGGCTATTTAAAATAACATAGGCGAGAGAACAAATTTCCATTAAGCAACATTCTTGTTTTAAAGTAAACAAACATATAACATTGAATGGAATGTAAATTTGAATTACGTTGACCTTGAAGGCATTCATATAACAGATAGTAGTGGCCAATGATATGCATGCAGCAGTTTTAGTAATAAATCATTTAATATTGGGGTACGTGTAATGTCACAACAAAAAAAAGTTTAAAAACATGAGATTTACCTTCTTTTCAATGGGCATACACAACTATGCTCCCTGACTATAAAATATCACAAACTGGCATATCAATGGACTATAATGTTATCAAGAGCCAAAGCACAAACAAAACTTGAGAACCACAGTAGCAAACATGCCAACTATCTTCTGTTTAAGTTGCCAGTTTTTCAAAGACAGTACTTGAGAAAAATCAGGTAATTTTCTATTGCAAATGAAGCATTACAATTTACAAAATCAATTTCATTACAAATAGAACTAGTGCTTTTGGTGGAAACAGAGACTGCTTTTTTCCCCATTTTTGTGAACAAATTTGAGGCAGATTGGCATTCACACCAATAGACACTTCAAGTTTCTCCACTCATCATTATCTTCAGACCTTGCTTTGACTTTGAAGAGGATTTAGTTCTTAAACAACTACCTTTTCTGAAATTAAGGAGGATTCTGCCTGAGACAACTACATTAGCCAGCCATGTTCTCTATCATCACAAAATTGGCCTGGCTTGGAAATCAGACAATGCAATAGAGTTTGAGGAGAGAATTGAATAGTTTTCAGTTCATTAAACTCCTCAGTCTCAGTCCTTTGAAAAATTTGGAAAGCCTGCAGTGAGAGAGAAGAACCATTCCTGATTGATAAGAATAGATTTCACCTCAGCTCCAATCAAAGATACATTTCATAACATTCTCCTGTCTGAAGTAGCATTAACTTTTGTTAAATAAATGCCTCAACTCAAATAGTGCACATTAGTATTAACTTGAGGATTAATTGTTTCATCGACACATTTTAAAAATGAATTTTTGGAATTGCAATAGATTAAGAGGTATTTTTATGTATGATCCTTCTTCAGAAGTTGGTTGTAAAAAAAATTCTGATACCTACTCATCCCAATTCCTTCTGAATTGAGGATGAACATTTCAAGTATTAGAAAGATTATCAACTCAGTCAAAGCAATCCCATCCATTTCTGTTGCTGTAGAATACAGTATTAGCATAGAAGCAAAGATCAGATTACTATTATTGTAAGTGCGATCATAAGACCATAAGACAAAGGAGTGGAAGGAAGGCCATTCGGCCCATCGAGTCCACTCCATCATTCAGTCATTTCAACATCATTTACCTGCAATCTCCCCATAGACCTTAATTCTTTGTGAGATCAAGAACTCTGCCTTGAAGGCATTTAATGTCCCAGCCTCTACTGCACTCTGTGACAATGAATTTCCTATGCCCACCACTCTCTGGCTGAAGAAATGTCTCATTTCTGTTCTAAATTGACCCCCTCTAATTCTAAGGCAGTGCCCACGGGTCCTAGTATCCCCACCTAACAGAAACAAATTCCCAATATCCATCCTTTCTAAACTATGTATTATTTTGTAAGTTTCTATTAGATCTCCCCTCAGCCTTCTAAACTCTAACCAATACAATCCCAGGATCCTCAGCTGTTCATTGTATGTTAGGCCTGCCATTCCAGGTTTCATCCATGTGAATCTCCTCCAGGCACGTTCCAGTGTCAGTATGTTCTTTGAGGTGTGGGGCCCAAAATTGGACACAGTATTCTAAATGGGCCTAACTAGAGCTTTATAAAATCTCAATAGCACATCTCTGCTTTTATATTCCAACCCTTGAGATAAATGACAACATTACATTTGCTTTCTCAACCTGTAAGTCAACCTTTAGAGAATCCTGGACTAGCACTCCCACAGCCCTTTGTACTTTGGCTTTATGAATTTGCTCACCATTTAGAAAATAGCCCATGCCTGTTTTTTTTTTAAAAAAGTGCAAGACCTCGCATTTGCTCACATTGAATTTCCTCAGCCATTTCCTGGACTACTCTCTTAAACTGTCTAAATCTTTCTGCAGCCTCCCCACCTCCTCAGAACGACGTACCTGTCTGTCTAACTTCATATCATCTGCAAACTTTGCCAGAATGCTCCTAGTCCCTTCATCCAGATCATTTATACTTAAAGTTCACTTTAGTATATAAAGTGAATGATTATAAACATTGTCACTTACCAGGAATAGAATTTCTGGGTTCAGATTCCAAAGAAACAACTTGCAAAGCTCCACTAATGCTCAAATAATTACTGCACTTTCAAATTTGAAATAGCTCATCTTTTCAGGATATTCTTTTGACTTCACAGAATCATAGACCCTAAAATATCAGGAAATATACTCTAGGAGTGGAATACAATAAAGATTCTCTTCTTCCTAAGTAGGCTGATGATGGATGTTTGGAAATTGCAATTTTTGCCATTTCAAACATTAGTGAAAGCAATAGGTTTAGATGGTCATTTCTGCAAAACAAATGTGATTACTATTCAAATTAAGTCTCCATGACTAAGCTGCTGGTCTTCAAGATCATCCAGGCAACATGCAAGGCAGTTTGAGAGTTATCCTTTATTCCCAATTACTCTGCCTCCACCGCATCTGCTCCCTGGAGGACCAGTTCCACCACAGAACACATCAGATGATGGCCTTGTTTAAAGACTGCAATATCCCCTCCCATGTGGTTGATTATGCCCTCCAGTGTATCTTATCCACAAGCTGCATCTCTGTGCTCAAACCCCACCCCTCCAATCACAACGACAGAATCCCCCTGGTCCTCACCTTCCATCACAATCATCCGCCGCTATTTCCGTCAACTACAAACGGACCCCACCAGAGATATATTTCCCTCCCCTCTCCACTTTCCATAAAGACTGTTCCTTTTACAACTACCTCGTCAGGTCCACTCCCCTCAACAACTCATCTTCTCCTCCTGGTACTTTCCTCTGCCATCACAGGAATTGAAAAACCCACAGCCACACCTTCCCCCCCCCCCCCACCTCTGTCCAAGGCCCCAAACAAGCCTTCCACATCCAAGTTTCACCTGCACTTCCACACGTCATTTACTGTATCCGTTGCTCCGGATGTGGGTCTCCTCTACAGTGCTGAGACGGATGCCTACTCGCACAGCACTTCAGAGAATACCTTCGGGACATCTGCACCGATCAACCCCACCACCCCGTGGCTGAACATTTCAACTCCCCCTCCCTTCTGCTGAAGACATGCAGGTCCTGGGCCTCCTCCAACACCACTCAAATACCACCCGACGTCTACGACCCAACCCCATGGCATCAATATGGACTTCTCAATATCGGCATTCCCCCGCCCTCTACCTTACCCCAGTTCCAACCTGCCAGATCAGCACCATCCTCATGGTCTGTCCATCTTCCTTCCCATCTATCTGCTCCACCCTCCTCTCTGACCTATCACCTTCATCCCCACTTCCATCCACCATTTTGCACTCTCAGCTACCTTCCCCCCAGGCCCATACCCTCCCCTCCCATTTTTCTCTCCACCCCCAAGGCTCCCAGCCTCATTCCTGATGAAGATCTTTTGTCGAAAGCTTTGATTTTCCTGGTCCTCGGATGCTGCCAGAGCTGCTGTGCTTTTCCAGCAACACTCTAATCTCAACTCTGACCTCCAGCATCCACAGTGCTCACTTTTGCCTAGTTTGAGAGTTGTCAGCTTTCTCAGAGTTGTTATTTTTTTTCTTATTTGTGAGCTAGATTAGACATTAACAGCCCCCAAGGAGAATAAGGCCCCAAAACAAAGGGCTCAGACAATATTTACCACTTAACCAACATCATTTAAATACAACTCAGCCACATGCCCTTTGGATTTGTGGGATATTTCTATTCAAATATTAACTCACCAAGGCTACTTTGACAGTAACTTCCAAATCCTCAGCTTCTGCTGCCCAGAAAGGCTAGGGCAACACCTCCTGCAAACTCATCTCTAAGATCTCACACCATCTGAAATAAATTGATCACTATTCCTTCATTCTCATTGGGTCCAAGTCTGGAACTTTCTTCCTAGTTGTGGATCTCACTATAAACAAAAAAACTGCAGTCAAGAAAGCAGCTTCTCTGGGTTAGAGATGGACACTGGCCTCACCAGCAATGCCCACATCCCATGAAATGAACTTTTAAAAAAGCTAGCTTTCCCTACATTAGATTAATAATATGCCTCAAAAGTACTTTGTTGGCACACAAATGTTTTGAGATGTTGGAGGTGCAATATAAATGGAATTTATTTTTCCAGGTATCATTCCCATCAGCCACAAATCTATGGATATATTTTCAACAGAATTGCAGATCAAAATTCACCATCATATATTGTAAAAGTTGGTGATTGTACTGTTTTTATAATGAAACATTGTGAAATAGTGCAGAAAAGTAAGCGTTTAAACACATCGCTTTTATAATCAGTTTGCCCATTAACTAGGTTTCAGCTAATTGTACAAGGAGTTTAAGAAAACATTGGATTACTCAGCCATTAAATATTATAATACTGCCAACTCTGCCTTTCTAAAAGCAGAGATCTGTGACCCCACTACGTTTCCTTTGTTTATGATTAATCAAGGTTTAATTTTAAACTCTTTAGAATTCAAATGATTTTAATCCAATCTTAGTCATTTCAAGTTCACTTGCCATTAAAATTTAATCATTTTGGCCATATTACTGCTCAGTTAAATTTTGCTTTCATAGTTATATCCAGAGACTCAGTCATCACAGCATAGGCCACTCAGTCCATCAAAACAAATCCAACTAGTTTTATTCCCCTGCTTTATTCCCATAACCCATTAGGATTATTTCCTTAAGTGCCTACACCAAAACTTTCTTTCGATATTATTCAGCAATTCTACAAGCTGGTCCTTGCTGGTGACTGCATATAAAATAAAAAGTTCTTCCTTACTTTCCTGTACCCCACATCACCCCTCTCCACCCAAAACACCAAATCCATACCTAAAAAAAAGGGAAGGGCACAACTGTTCTGGGAACTATTTTGTGTTAGCAGCAAATTGGCCAGCTTCTAATTCATACCTCAAGATGAAAAGCCTGCTGGTGAGTCACAACAACACAGAATGAGGCGTTTCAACCCATTGAATCCACGCAGAGAGAGATCCATTTGGTCCCACTCCCCTGCTCTATTCCCTGCAGTCCTACAAGTTATTTCCCCCAAATGCACATCCAGTTTCCTTTAGAAATCCTTATTCACCTCTACTTTCACTTCCTCACAGGAATAGTTCCTTACTGCTTCCACTCAAAGTTCTTTCCTCAGGTCTCCTTTGCATCCCTTGTCCAAAGCATTAAAGCAATATACGGATAAACACAACTTCCGTGCTTTTGTATTCAATACCCACCACTATCTCATGCCACCCCTGCCCTTGTACACCCACCATGACACTCTCCCCAAACCAGATCCAACTCCCTCATTCCAGACTGTTCCCTGATGATCCTCACCCCTTGACTTAACCCAACCTCACTGCCACCCCTGATCTAACCTACCCTTTACCTACCCAAATCCAGCCACCTTCCAAACCTTACACCTCATGCATCCATACCAATTCACTAAAATTCATTAAATAATACTAAATACTAAATAAGAATATCCAACCACAGTTGGTAGTGTTAAAGAACAATGGCATTAAAGATTTAAGAGGAACAAACACTAGATATAAAACCTCTTTAAAACTTGTAAAAAAGCACTACAAACTTTCCTTTGCAGTGAACTCCTATGCATTCTAAGAAATGTTCCCCAGCTCTTCTGAGGATCATGGAATGTATGAATCTGCTCCCTCTGCTCTGCTGAGGGGCTCACCCACTTTGTATAATAAAGGCTTCAGAAAGCAGCCAACATTGGAAGACCGACAAGTAAATACACAAACAGGTAAGCGAGTACTTCTAGATTTGTGGCCAGTTGGAATAGTTCCAACTCCAATCAGGTGATCAGCTAAAGTTTACAATTGCGATCTATTTGGAGAAAGCAAGAGAGTTGGGTAGCATTTTGCAATAGAAAGTTTCTTCAGCACATCAGAAGGAACACAGACCACAATTGTCTTAAATGGGTGCAATATCAAAGAATCTAAGGTCAACAGTTCAAGTGTGATTTTGTTCTTTGCAGGAAATATCGTTCTGCACAAAGAGTTACATAGTATATTATCGTAAAGAACAAACGCGCAGAGAAAATCAATTACTTTATTACTAAGTTGTTTCCAGATCAAGGAGCGCTGAACTTAATTCCACGTAAAAAGGATAGTTTAGATTTCCTTTCAAGCCTTTAAATATTTACACTAGTCCAAACATTTTCTTCTCCCTCTTATCTTTCACTGTAGCAATCAGCAGGTAGATAATAGTCTCTAACACCTACTGAATAGAAACAGTGTTCAGTGTTTATGGAATTTCCAAGTTTGGAACCCAAGAACAACACAAATGTCTTGATGACCAGCATGAACAAATGGCTGAAAGTCCTTCTTCCTCACTGTAAAGACACTGAATCTAGGTAGACGTAAGCTCAGTTAATTAGTGAGCTTGTTCAACATGATTCAAGTCATATGGAAGAGAAAAAGAAAATCAACAATAGCAAACCTGTATTTAGACAGCATCTTTCTTAGCCTCACAACAGAGGTTAAGAGGTAAAAGTTTTTTCATGAAAAATTAATTTGCTTTAAATAACTCAAGAAAAGTACTTCTGTGACCTTATTGCATAACCTATAGTAATATTTGTTCATATATGCTTTTAAAGACCACATTAAAAGCAGGTCACAAGAATTTCTCTACTCCACCTGAGAAGGTAAACAGGATAACAATTTAATGACTCATGTGAAAGGGATCACCAATTGTTCACCACTTTGTTGGAACTGCACTGGTGGTTCAGCATATACTGTATACAAATTCCCAGGGAGGATCATGCAAGAGAAGATCACCCACTGCTTGGAAAAACATACCAGCACGAGAGAAGTACCACCCACTTATCAGCAAGATAAGGGAGGAGGAGCCAGGTAGACAAATACAAGTGAAATACCTGGCAGCCAAAGTTGCACAAAGCGGTATGCCATGCTGAACATGTATCATACGAGCAAGAATGGAAACTGGAAGGAAATTGTTCCAAGCAACACCATCATGAGCCAAGTGCATATCCTGTATGTGTATTAACAGCAGCTGGAAACGACATACACTAGCTGGAGAATGCTGATAGATAGAAGAATAAATAACTTGCACTGCAAAAGCAATTAGAAATGGTCTACCAATGGTTTACTCTGCTCATCAAAAGAACATAGAGGCAATTTTGAAGAGAGTCAAGCAACCAGAGGTTACAGTTCACCAGACCAATGGCACAAGGAAGAGTAAAATGAAAGTTTTGTAAGAAGAAAATTGAACAATTATACAATTAAGTCATTCCCAGTGAAAACAAACAGGCATCAATAGCCCTTAAATATATGAAGAGGTGGGATGGGACAGCTAAGAATCCTGAATTGAGCCAAAGGTGGCGTCAATTATAGCAGACTACCTAGGGAGGAGATGGGGGGGGACAAAGAGAAGAGAGAAAAGAGACAAATCCTCTGGCAGTAACAATTGCTGTGGGCCTTGTACAAAGCTTTGCACTTGCGAGGCCTTTTAATTTGTGTTTTTTTGTTGGTGCATGTGGCCTAATGCATTGCTCTGAGGTACGAATGTTGCTGCAAAAAAGCTCGTGACAAGGTAGAGATTCTTTTTAGGAGAAACGTTGCCTTTTCATCAATGCCACCAAGTGTCAAGAGTACTTCTTCTCCTGCCAAGAACAATAGTAGGTCCCCTCAAGTATTCAGTAGCTGAAGACCCTACCACGTGCTCAACATCTGAAAGTTTCTCAACCAATAAAACCTTGCCCAATAAGTCACAACAGTTGAAGCCTCCTGGCAACACCCCAAAAAGAAAGTTTTCTAATGTCTCAAATTTTCAGTCTGGGCCACACTAGGAAAATATTTGGGGAATCACTGATATATATAGACAAGTGAGACAACAGCCAAGGGTAAAAAGGAAGGCAGTGAGGAGAAGTGTTCAATATATTATGAGTGCCCCCAGTATGTGATGTGATCAACATTAAGTTGGCCATGTCATTTAAGCGATTGCTTAAGATCACATAAGATTATGCACTATATATGCTCATAAGATAGGAACACTAAAATAACTAATTGCATGATTCATATTTTGAGGAATATAACTTTCAGTTTGGGGATTAAGGTTTTAAATGAAAGATTTTGTTTGGGAGGATGTCAACAGATCTAAATTAGTTGCAATTCAGAGGATGACCTAAGTTTGCCAAGTAAGTTTTAAGCCTGAGCCTGGGGAGAAGCTTACAATTCAGCCAAAGAGCATCAATGAAACAGATAATGAATGTAAAACAGCAAGAAACAAAAATAGATGGTCTCAGTTTCTACTGGTATCTAAAAAGGAAAACATTAGCAAAGATAAATTGCTGTTCGTACTGCTGTCTCACAGCATTAGGGACCCAGTTTAATTCCAGTCTTGGGCAACTGTTTGTGTGGAGTTTGCACATCCTTCCCAGGTCAGTGTGGATATCCTCTGGGAGAAACTGTACTGAACATAGTCCAAAGATGTGCAGGTTAGGTGGATTGACATGCTAAATAGCCTTCACATCCCTGGAAACTGCAGGGCAAAGAGAACTATGCATGGTTACCCCAAGGTTATGGGGAAAGGGTGGGGATTGGGTCTGGGTGGAATGCCGTTCAGAGGGTCAGTGCAGACTCATTGGACTGAATCACCTCTTTCTGCAATGTGGGGATTCTCTTCTACAATTCTATGAAAATGGGTCCATTATAGATGGAGACAGAAGAATTTATCTCACACGGTCTACATCCGTAACAATTGATTTTTAGAGAGGGATTTAAATTACATTGGATCTAAGCATACTGAGAATCAACATGTTACTCTGAATTAGTCTCTGACTTAACTCCATTTACAAATGGCCAGACAAATGTGTATATAACAATTTAATTTGCCCAGACATTAGCATCCCATGGCATATTTCCAAGGTCTGAATAACACTGGCAGAATTGAATGGGCAAGGTAAAACTTACTTCATCTGTTAAACCCAACTGTCATTCTTTTGGTCCTCACTAAACTTTAATACAATCAATTTAACATCATGATGTATAGAATATAAAATCATTTACCACTAGTTTGGTTAGTTGCTCAATTGCATGTCAATAATACAAATATTCATTAAAAGTTTTATTTTTTTGATTATCTGCGGTCGGAACATTCAGTGCTTTAACTTGCCCCCTGATTATCCATCTTGTTCCAATGTCAAAAATGCCATAGGCCTGTGTCCACTGATTAAAATTATATTTTAATAAACATGGAGTTATGATAGAAGTCAGATATGGTGAAGAATCAAACTGGCTCAATAGGTTGACCAAGAATTGTCATCATTGAAGACGCTTGCTGAGACATTGAGAAAAATCCTTTTGCTGTTGATAGTTGGGAGCACGAGTGTCCAACACATTTCCACAACCTCAAATTATAATCTGGTGACTAAAATTATATTGAGTAATTAAAAGGAAAAATATTGATAAAAATGAGTCAAAGTTCAACATTTGGAATAATCAGTTATCAAGATTACAATTGGCAGAGTAGGAATGCCTCAATGGCAACCATCTTAAGTCAGTGCATGACTACTTCTAATGACATCACTGAATACTCTGTTGCATTCAGTTGCAGTCAACTTAAAGTGACAAAGCATCATCAAGTACTATTCCCTCTCTTCTGAAATTGTTACAATAACAAGTTGGCTCAGCTGCAAATGTCACATCCTTTGGCAGATAACTCAAAAAACAGTTTTGCAATGAAAACAGCAAATAAATCAGAACAAATATGGAAGTTCCTCTATAGTAAAGCACAATACATAAACTGAAGCAGATGAAGCATTTTTTGGCAGCTAAAGCTAATATTAATATAGTCCACAGTCTCAAGAATGTTCTTGATCTCTGCACCGAATTAACCTGAATGGTGGATAGCAAGTAGTAACATGTCAAAATCCAAATGAACAAATTCTAATCGGTGTAGATTTAACACAAGCATACATAGACAAAATGCAAAACAAAGGCTTTTTATGGCACAAATACAAAAAGTTGAATTTAGAAATAAGAAACAGAACAATAAAATGTACACTATTTAGTATAGGTCATCAATAACAATACTGAACGGAAAGTATATTAAAATTACAAGCCAATACAACATCTACATTGCTGGTAATAAAGGTATGTTTCTAAAGGGGACAAACTATGTTAAATTTATGACTTCATGTAGACTACGCAAATGCATATTGCCTAAAAAAAAAGGCACCGCTGTGCACCATCTATATTCATAACCAAGCTGTTCCAGTGCAGCTACACTAGTATCCACCCAAATGTGAAAACATTGCCCAGATATGTCCTGTCCACTAAAAGTAGAACAAAGCCAACTCAGTCAAGTAATCCCTTATTGATCTGTCAATTATCAGGAAAGTGATAATGACAATGTTGGACAACATACAGATGCAGCTATATCCAAATACTGCAAGGCCTGAGCAGCCTTCTGGCTTGGGCAAAGTGGAAAGTAACATTCGCTTCGTAAAAATGCCTGGAAAAGGCCATCAAGGGAGAATAACTATCTCTACTTGAGATTCAACGGCCATCACCATATACCACAATATCAGCATTATTGACCAGTAACTTAAACAGCCGTATAAATACTGTGACTACAATGGCTGTTCACAGATTGGGATTTGTGCACTGTAACTCACATCTGACTCCCACAACCCTGTCCACTATCTACAAACCACAGGTTAAGAATGTCATAGAATGTTCTTTTTGCCTGGATTAGTGCCAACAATACAAGAAACATGAAACATTCAAGGAAAAAACAGTCCACGCAATTTGTACCCTATCCATTACCAAATGCAGTGTTACCATCTGCACAACAGCATTCACCAAGCCACCACTGACTACACCTTCAAAACTCGTGTCCTCTGCCATGGGACAAAAAACCTGCAGTTCCCTTCCCAGCCACACACCATGCTGGACGTGGAATTATTTTGCTACTCCTTCAATGTCACTGGATCAAACTCCTGGCACTTCAAAACATTGTGGGTTCCACACTGCAACGGACTGCAGTGGCTCAAGGTGGCAACTCCACCACCACCATTGCGAGGACAAATAGGACTAGACAATAAACGCTGGTCTAGCCAATGACATCCACTTCCCATGGAGAAACAAAAAATTCTTCAATTGACATTTACCCAACCATCGTACAAGTGATTGTTTTCTTGTCACACTCAAATCACTTAGTATCAACTCTAGGATCCTACTCACCTCCCACAGGAACAGGCTTGTCAGCCCTTCAAGCCTGTTCTGCCAATCAATAATAACACTTCAGGATCTGTTTTCTCCCCATAGCTTTTGATTCCTTTACCCGAAGAACTACATCTAACTCCTTATTGAAAACATTCAATATTTTGGCTTCAACTGCTTTGTGGTAGCAAAATCACAGTCTCATTATTCTCTGGGTGAAGAAATTTCTCATCTCAATCCTAAATGGTTTAGTCCTTGTCCTTAGATGGTAAACTCCTGCTCTGAACTCCATCAGGAACATTCCTCTTGCATCTACTTTGTCTAGGAACAGCAGTAGGCCATTTGGCCCCTCAAGCTTGCTCCACCAGTCAACAGGATCACTGCTGACTCATCATTGCTTATACCCACTTTTCTGCATTTCCTATAACCCTTGGCTCCCTTACTAATCAAGAATCTACCTTAAGCATTAAATAAGGTAAAAACGATGACTGCAGATGCTGGAAATCAGATTCTGGAGTAGACTGGTGCTGGAAAAGCACAGCAGTTCAGGCAGCATCTGAGGATCAGGAAAATCAACATTTCGGGCAAAAGCTCGTCATCAGGAATAAAGGCAGAGTGCCTGAAGGGTGGAGAAATAAATGAGAGGAGAGTGGGGTTGGGGAGAAAGTAGCATAGAGTACAATAGGTGAGTGGGGGTGGGGATGAAGGTGATAGGTCAGGGAGGAGGGTGGAGTGGATAGGTGGAAAAGATAGGCCGGTGGGACACGTCATGGGGACGGTGCTGAGCTGGGAGTTTGGAATGGGGGGGGGGGGGAAAATGAGGAAGCTGTTGAAGTCCACATTGATGCCCTGGGGTTGAAGTGTTCTGAGGTGGAAGATGAGGTGTTCTTCCCCCAGGTGTCTGGTGGTGAGGGAGTGGCGTGAAGGAGGCCCAGGACCTCCATGTCCTTGGCTGAGTGGGAGGGGGAGTTGAAATGTTGAGCCACATGGCGGTGTGGTTGATTGGTGCGGGTGTCCTGGAGATGTTCCCCAAAGCACTCTGCTAGGAGGCGTCCCTTTTCCACAATGTCGAGGAGCCTACATCGGGAGCAATGGATACAATAAATGATATTGGTGGATGTGCAGGTAAAACTTTGATGGATGTGGAAGGCTCCTTTAGGGTCTTGGATGGAGGTGAGGGAGGTGGTGTGGGCACAGGTTTTGCAATTCCTGCGGTGGTAGGGGAAGGTGCCAGGATAGGAGGGTGGGTTGTAGGGGGACGTAGACCTGACCAGGTAGTCATGGAGGGAACGGTCTTTGCGGAAGGCTGAAAGGAGTGGGGAGGGAAATATATCCCTGGTAGTGGGGTCCATTTGGAGGTGGCGGAAATGTCGGCGGATGATACAGTTTATGCGAAGGTTGGTAGGGTGGAAGGTGAGCAGTATCAGTGTGGTCACTTCTCATTCTAAGTTCCAATTCATAGAGTCCCAGCCAGTTTGGCCTTTGGTCATAAGGCAATCTACCATACAGGAATCATCTAGTAAACTTACTCTAAACTGCTTTATGATATATTTCCTTAAATAAGGGGACCAAAACACCTTAAAGCACTCCAGGTGTGGTCTCACTGCAAATGTACAAGGTGCTGCTAAGATGTACTACTCTTACGCCACTGCCTTGAAATAAGGGCCAACATTTCATTAGCCTTCCTGATTACCTGCTGTCTCTGTATGCTTGTTTTGTATTTCATGCGCAAGTACAGTATTTTTAGATTACTTAGTGTGGAAACAGGCCCTTCGGCCCAACAAGTCCACACCAACCCGCCGAAGCACAACCCACCATACCCCTACATTTACCTCTTACCTAACACTACGGGCAATTTAGCATGGCCAATTCACCTGACCCGCACATCTTTGGACTGTGGGAGGAAACCGGAGCACCCGGAGGAAACCCATGCAGACATGGGGAGAACGTGCAAACTCCACACAGTCAGCCGCCTGAGTCGGGAATTGAACCCGGGTCTCAGGCGCTGTGAGGCAGCAATGCTAACCACTGTGCCACCGTGCCGCCCACAATTGCAGCTTTCTGCAGTTTTCTCCATTTAAATAATAGTCTTATAGTCTTGTTAGAATTTATGAAATCCTCTCTCATTCTGACAAACTCCCCTCAGCAATTCAACCTATGCTCATTCATCAATCCTGGCATCCTAAGAATCAGTCTGATAATGCTTTGCTGCGCACCCTCTATAGCAAGGGCAACTGTTCGCAAAAACAAGACCAAAACTATGCACAATACTCCAGACATGATTTTAATGTCCTTATTGACTGCAGAACACCCTACTCCTGTACTCTAACCCTTCCGCTATGAAAATCAACCTGCCATTTGCCTTCTTGACTGTCTACTGCACCTACATGCTTATCTTCAGCAACCTGTGTACAGAGACACCCAGATCTCGTTGCAAATTTGGCACACTCAATTTATTCTGAGATAATAACCTCCCTTCCTGGCTTTTCTCCCAAAGTAGATAACCCCTACTTTATCCACAATATACTACATCTGCTATGCTTTTTGCTCACTCGCTCAGTTTGTCCAAATCATAGTGAAACATCTTTGCATCCACCCCCAGTTTATTCACCTTAAAAGAAAGCCTTTAATGGCTGTATTAGCACATTGGGCAAATGAACAATGGATCACAGGATTTAGGATCACAGGATTTAAGGTCACAGGATTTAAGGTCACAGGACTAACAACATTAACACTAGATCTATGCTCATACAGCATTTCAGTTATGATTCAAAGGTCAATCATTCTAAAATAGTTTAATAGCAGACGGTCATGAATATCTAACTTCCGTTTTTTTGTATCAGTCCTGTTCCCCATCTACAAACTGCTGTTCTGTTTCTTTCAGCTTCAGGCCCTGCTTAAAAATAGTCAGAGTCACCACAAATATAACTAGAATCACAAGTGTCAGAAGAAATATGGAGGAAGATGATACCAAAAATGACCGTATCAAAGAACACTTTTTTGTGCTACCAATACAAAATGAATAGCTTCAGCACTGTCACTTCCCCAACCAATCAAACTCAGCTGCAATGCTTATTCTTTGTCCAGTTAACACCCAGGTTTCAGGTTTCCAACCAGCTAATACCTTCCTGCTCTACACACTTGCACAGATCTTCTCTTGTGAAGAATGGAGCTAGATCTAAGACAGGAATTTGGGAGTGATGGGGAAAGAAGATGCATAAATTCAACTCCACCCATGAGAGAAGTGAAAAGAGAAACATACAATAAAATATTCAGTGCACTACATTAAGAATCCACAGAAAGCTTATCCTGTCCTAATTCAGATCCATTGCCTTTAATCCAAGATCATATTAAGAAATTGATAAATTATTTAAAATGCTGAAAAGGAAAGCTAAATGCTGCAGTATTTCATTGGCTCTGACGAAGTCTCTTTCAGTAAAAGGGGTGGGCCTTTATGGATTTTGGTAACTGCACTGCCAAATATGGAGACCAGTGAAAAATGCACAACATAAAGCATGACTAGAGTAGTTTCTTAAACATCCTGCTAAGTAATTCCGTATTGGGAAGTCGTCAAAAGAGGGATCAAACTTTTATCAGCCCAAGCCGCAAATGTTTTCTTTTGAATTTCTCAAATCCTGCGTCCAAAGCCAGCCAGGGAGAGGTGTCATCTCAGTATGCATATCAGTGCAGACTAATAAATGTTTACTGTACTTAATGCAATTTAATTTTGTAAACAAAGCAGCTAAGGGACAATTAAGTGATCACCCAAGGCAAAATAACATTCCGTTTGTTATTAAACAGTAATCACAGCGTTTCAAACAAAAATCTCAAAACTGTTAGTAACATTTGTTTGAAAGACTTAAACATGCTTCTGAAAATTTTGCTACAAATTTTGAACACTGCAGAATAATTGGTGCAGATAGACAAACAGATCTAACTGGTGGCTGCTTTCTAGAAATCAACTGAAATATTTTACATCAAACTAAGATAACCCCCCCACCCTCACTCAAGAACATTTAATCATTGAATCCTTATGTCTCAACAGAAATCTGATAATATTTACATAAAAGCCTATTGTTTTGGCAGTGAAATGTTTAGCATATTAGTATAACACTCCTTGTCCATTATTTTAATGGATGTTTTGATTGTTCAAAAGAAAATGGATAACATTTCCAGTTAGCAAGTAAAATGGATGAACACAATTTCCTGGGGGAGAAATTTGCTAATGCTCTTTGGGAGGGTTTAACCTAATTCAGCAAGGGGATGGGAACCTAAATTGCAGTTCCAGTGTCCACAGAGAGCAGTGAGGACAGAAATGAGGTTTCAAGGTCCTAAAGAGTGCACCAGCAAACAGAAAAGGTGGTTTGAAGTGTGTCTACTTCAACACCAGGAGCTTCTGGAATAAGGTGGGTGAATTTGCAAGCATGGGTTGGTACCTAGGACTTCGATGTTGTGGCCATTTTATAGACATGAATAGAGCAGGGACAGGAATTGTTGTTGCACGTTCCAGGATTTAGATGTTTCAGTGAGAACAAAGGTGGTAAAAGAGGGGGAGTTGTAGCATTGTTACTCAAGGATAGTGTTACGGTAGCAGAAAGGACATTCGAGGACTCGTCTATTGAGGTAGTATGGGCTGAGGTTAGAAATAGGAAAGGAGAGGTCACTCTGTTGGGAGTTTTCTGTTGGACTCAGAATAGTTCTAGAGATGTGGGCAGCACGGTGGTGCAGTGGTTAGCACTGCTGCCTCACAGCGCCTGAGACCCGGGTTCAATTCCCGCCTCAGGCGACTGACTGTGTGACGTTTGCACGTTCTCCCCGTGTCTGCATGGGTTTTCTCCGGGTGCTCTGGTTTCCTCCCACAGTCCAAAGACGTGAATTGGCTATGCTAAATTGCCCGTAGTGTTAGGTAAGGGGTAAACATAGGGGTATGGGTGGGTTGCGCTTCGGCGGGTCGGTGTGGACTTGTTGGGCCAAAGGGCCTGTTTCCACAATGTAATGTAATGTAATGTAATCTAATCTAATGTAAAGGAAAGGAAAGCAAAGATAATTCTGGATAAGAGTGTGTGTAACACGGTTGTTGTTATGGGGGACTTTAATTTTCCAAGTATTATCTGGAAATACTATAGTTCACGTACTTTAGACGAGGCAGTTTTTTTGTCCAATGTGTGCAGGAGGATTTCCTGACACAGTACGTAGACAAGCCAACAAGGAGTGGATTTGGAGTGGGTAATGAACCTGGCCAGGTTTTAGATTTGGAGGCTGGTGAGCACTTAGGTGAGAATGACTACAACTCGGTTATGTTTACTTTAGCAATAGATAGGGATAGGTATATACGCTGGGCAAGAGATATTGCTGGAGGAAAGACAATTATGATGCTATTAGGCAAGATTCAGGGCACATAGGATATTGAAAGAAACTGCAGGGATGGACATAATTGAAATGTAGAGCTTATTCAAGGAACAGCTACTACGTGTCTTTGATAAGTATGCACCTGTCAGGCAGGCAGGAAGTGGTCGAGCAAGGAGCCGTGGTATACTCAAGTAGTTGAAGCTCTTGTCAAGATGAAGGAGGAAGCTTATGTTAAGATGAGACGTGAAGGCTCAGTTAGAGTGCTAGAGAATTACAAGTTAGCCAGGAAAGATCTAAAGAAAGAGCTAAGAGGAGCCAGAAAGGGACAGGAGAATCCGTTGGCAAATAGGAAAACACTAAAACTTTCTATAGATATATCAGGAATAAAAGAATGACTAGAGAAAGATTAAGGACAGTCAAGGGTAGTGGTGGGAAGTCGCACGTGGAGTCTGAGGAGGTAGGGAAAGCGCTAAATGAATATTTTTTGTCAGTATTCACACTGCAAAAAGAAAATGTTGTCGAGGAGAATACTCAGAATACTAGCTAGACTGGATGGGATTGAGGTTCACAAAGAGGTGGTGTTGGCAATTCAGGGAAGTGTGAAAATAGATAAGTCCCCTGGGTCAGATGGGACTTATCCTAGGATTCTCTGAGAAATTAAGGAGGAGATTGCAGAGCCTTTGGCTTTGATCTTTATGTCATCATTGTCTACAGGAATAATGCCAGAAGACTGGAGGATAGCAAATGTTGTCCCGTTGTTCAAGAAGGGAAGCAAAGACAACCCTGGTAATTATAGACCAATGAGCTTTAATCAGTTGTGGGTAAAGTGTTGGAAAAAGTTATAAGACATAGGATTTAAAATCATCTACAGAGGAATACGTTGGTTAGGGATAGTCAACACAATCTTGTAAAGGTAGGTCATACCTCTCAAACTTTTGAGACAGTAACCAAACAGGTTGATGAGGGTAAAGCGGTTGATGTGGTGTACATGGATTTCAGTAAGGTGTTTGAGAAGGTGCCCCACAGTAGGCTATTGTGGAAAATACACAGGCATGTGATTAAGGGTGATTTGGATCAGAAACTGGCTCGCTGAAAGACGACAGAGGGTGGTGGTTGATAAGAAATGTTCATCCTCGAGTTCACTTACTAGTGATGTATAGGAAGGATGTGCAAGTTTTGGAAAGGGTACAGAGGAGATTTACAGGCTATTGCCTGGTATGGAAGGAAGGTCTAATGAGGAAAGGCTGAGGGACTTGAGGCTGTTTTCATTAGAGAGAAGGTTGAGGGGTGACTTAATTGAAACTTTTCAAGATAAAATCACAGATAGGGTGGACAGTGAGAGCCTTTTCCCTCTGATGATGATGGCTGGCACAAGGGGACACAGCTTTATGTTTAGGGCTAATAGATATAGGACAGATGTCAGTAGTTTCTTTACTCAGTAGTAGGTGCCTGTAACAGTAACAGTAGTAAACTTGCCAACTTTAAAGGGCATTTAAGTGGTCATTAGGTAAACATATGGATGAAAATGGAATAGTGTAGGATTGATAGGCTACAGATTGGTTTCACAGGTCAGCGCAACATAGAGGGCCAAAGAACTAATGTTATAACAGAAATATCTGGCTATTTTATTGCTTGAACCCAACAAAAATTTAGTTCTGTTTTAAACTTTAAAATGATTGCACAACAAAATAAAAATTGAAGTGAAATTATTGTGGTTTATTGTGCCATACAGAGGAAGCCAATTTTTTCTCCCCCCCCCAATAGATTAGACTTACTGGTTCTAGTCAGGGCCTGGCAACCTATTGTACATTTATTATTCATTTCACTCCTCACATTTCGTTATTGACGCTGACTGCTATAATACAAATGGTGTAACCATTGCAATAATACAGCTTGGGTACTGTCCAATAACAAGAGGATGTCCAAGGTCAGGTAAACAATTGTAGACAACTTAAGTTACAGAACATAATTAGCTGCTGCAACTGTTCCACAAACTGAGCAAACAAGTAGTCATGGAATCATTCAGTATGGAAACAGAACCTTAGATCCAACCAGCCCATGCGACCATATTCCCAAACCAAAGTCATCCCAACTCGCTGCACTTTGCCCATATCCCTACATGAATAAGAAACGTTTGAACTTATCCAAATACCTTTTAAACATTCTAACTGTAATCGCATCCACCACTTCCTCATTCCACACATGAACCACTGTTTAAAACAAAATTGCTCACGTCTTTTTTAAATCTTTCTCCTCTCACTTTAAAAATATGTCCCCGAGTCTTGAAAGCCCCAACCGTTGGGAAAAGACACCTGCCATTCACCTTATCTATATCCATCATCATTTTATAAACCTCTAAAGAAGTCAAATGCTCCAGGAAAATCCTAAATGCGAGTCCATGCATGACTCAAAAAAGGTCCACCCCAACTTTACTTCCTAATGTTGGAAGTTTTACTTTTGCAGCAACAGCCTTTACTTGCTCAGGAGGCTAAGGAAAGTTGGCATGTCCATAAAGTCTCTTAAAAATTGTTATAGATGTACCATAGAAAGCATCCTATCTGGACGCACTCTGGTATATCAACTGCTCTTTCCAAGACCAAACAAAACTAGAGAATTGTGAACACAGACTAGTACATCAAGGAAACCAGCGTTCCACCCATCAACTTCATCTACACTTCCCACTTCATCAAGTAAGCATCATAATCAAAAGACTCCTCCCCTAATCCCAGTTATACTCGCTTCTACCCTCCTCCATCAGGAAGATCTAAAATTTTGTATGCATGTACAAACAGACTCAAGACCAGCTTCTTCCTTGCTGTTATTAGACCTTTGAATACACGGTATCTGCACTCCACTCTGTTACCCTCATGCACTTGTGTAGTGTGATCTGCCTGTAAAGCACCTAAGACAACACTTTTCACTGTACCTCTGTATACATGACATTAATAAATCAAATCAACAGGAATAATCACAGTAACTAGATATATTCCAGTCTGTAAAATACACCAATAAAAGTAGGTGCAGCTATTAAAAAAACGGCACGCCTTCAAGAAAGAACCATAATGCACACTGCAAAAATTCTCCAATGTGGTTAGAAAGCTTTTGTTGCTGCACTGCAGTCGTTTCTGTCAGAAAATTCTTTGGTGGCAACTTAACCATTTTAAATCTCAAATTTGCCTGCAAGAAAATAACATCTACGTACTATTTTTGAACTTGTTTACAGGGATGGAGAGATTGAAATAGGAGAAGTAATTTTGCAATGGACATGTCCAGACTGGAAAGATCGAGAGGCTGCATCATTGCTGCTGTCAGGATTGTACAAAAGTGGCTAGATAATACCAACCATGACATGTTTCATCTTCAGAATAGCTAAATCAGAGAATATGTCTGCAAATGCGTCATTTCTATATAGTAGTAAGTTGATGGAAAAGGCTCCCTCGGAAAGCAGATCATATTGATTTAAATGCAGATTAGACGGATTTATTTCAGGCAATATACTTGGAAACAGTACCTTAGTAATTTGAGAAATGACAAATGGCAAGTGTAACAGATTTTGGAGGAAGGGAGACTTGGACCAAGGCTACCCAAGCTTTCACAATTGCATGTATTAGCCTCATATCAGAGTTTGTTGTAGATATTTTCAATCAACATATCCAGATGTATGTAATGGCATGCTTCGGAAACAGATGGGACTTGAACCCCACCTCTAGGCCCAGAAATAGTGACATTAAACTACACCATAAGAGCTCCTGAATTTGTTGGAGACTAAATAGTACAGATGGAGTTTTAGATTAATTTGGCAGTGACTATTCCAACATGTGACTATTTCTATTGATCTGCTCCATTTAGAAACTCCTTAATAAAAGACAACTATTTTCCTTTCATGTCCTAGAACTCGCTGAATACCTTGAGATCTAGCTTGCCTAAATATTTCAATGTCACTACATTATCAAATTCCATCCCTCCCCATCCATAGATCTTATTGATGTCTTCCTTCATAACTCAAGTGCTAAGTTATGAACTAATTTGTCCTTTTGTATACATACTTCAAGCAGTTAGAAGGTAGTGTAAGTAAAAGCAAACTACTGTGTCCCAGAATCCACAAGGGAGCATTTTCCCTAAATTTACTATTATTTGCTTATAGAAATGATGCATCTGCAGACATGTTCTCTGGTTTACCTATTCTGAAGATGAAACATGTCATGATGGAGAAACTCAACGAGTTTGGTAGCACCTCTAAAGAGAGAGAGAGAATTAAAATTTCAAGCCCAAAATGAAGCTTCTTCAGAACTGGCTTGGACTTGGAAAAAGCGAAATGAGTTAAAGGAAAGGTTGCCCGAAATGCTCAGCCAGGCAAAGGAGGGTGGTAGTGAAAGAGGACCATTCAGGCTTCTTTTCAAGAAAGCAGCAGATAACCTTCAGACCTGATGGAGATGTACTTGAAGGAGGATTGCATTTCTATGATTAAGAAGCACTGGCTAGGACTTAATAACCAGGAAATTGTGGAATCAATGTAAAGCACCAGGAGTGGGAAGGTACTGAACGAGGGATGGAAAAAAGTCAAGGCAGGAACAGGGTAAAATGATGTGTCAGGTAGAAGCAGGCTGAGTGCAGTTAGGAACTGTGGAGAGATTTTTTTTTAAAAATTTTTATTCTCCTGAGCATTATCGGCTGGGCCAGCAATAATTGCCTATCCCTATTGCCCTTAACTTGGTCGTGATGAGCTGCAGCATGTGGGTAGCCATATTTAAAAGTCTGAATAGTCATTGGTTTGGAGGGGAACTTGCAGGTGGTGGTATTCCTAAATAGAGTACAACCTCAATTATCCGAACATCAATTACCCAAAGTTCAGATTATCTGAACAATATCTCAAGGTCCCGTAAAAACACTAGCCGAACATCAATTATCCAAATTTCGGGTTATCCAAACTCAGTTATCCGAACAAAATACTCCCCACCCATCTCATTCAGATAATCGAGATTATTCTGTGTATGTTTCTCCTGCCCTACTCGATTGTAGTAATCATGAGAAGATTCAGAATTTCTGCAGAGAATTTTGTAAAATACACATACTGCTGTTGAGCCCTAACGGCACAGGAAGTGGATTGGGTGCCTTATCGTCAAGGGGAGTCAAGCTTTATGAGCATTGGTGAAGCTGTGCTCATCCTGGCAAGTAGGAAATATTCCATCACACTACCTACTTGTGCCTTGTAGATGCTAGACAGGCTTTGGAAAGCTAGAGTTAACCACTGTAGTATTCCCAAGTCTCTGACATGCTGTGACATCCATTGTGTTTATATGGCTAGTCCAACTTGGTCACTAGTAACCTCCAGTACGTTTACACAGAGGGATTCAGGGATGGCAACTGTAAGTGTCAAGGGCAGTGGTTAGATACCATCTCATACTGGATATGGTCAACACTTTGCAGTTGTACAGAACGAATGTCACTTTTCAGCCCAAGTTTGAATGTTGCTGCAATTGGACACAGTCTGCTTCAGTCTGAGAAGCTGTGAATCATGCTAAACATTGCACAGTGAACTTCCCATTTCTGACATTTTGATGGAGAAGATCATTCACGAAGCAGCTAAAGATGGTTGCATCTCGAACACTACCCTAAGAAACTCCTGGAGAAACGTCCTGCAGTGGAGATGACTGACCAACAATTACTACCATTTTCCTACGTGGCAGGTATGGCTTCAAGATTTTGCATTCATGCAGTCAATGAACTCTCCAGAGATAAGGTCAGTGACAGCTATGGAAACTATTGTCAGCAGTGGGACCATGATCCAGAGGGAAATAGAAGGAAATGTGACAGTTGATACTCAACAACTGTAAGGTAGAGACTGGCATGCCAAAACAGGTCCATTCTAGACCTGAAGTCGTAATAGATCTGAAACATTACTCAGTTTTTCACTCCAATATGCTGCTGAGTGTCTCTAACACATTTTATGCATGGCAGTACCACAAGGCCAAGTTCAAAAAGATGAATATGTATATTCAGAACTCAAAAGATGTCCATGTTCTACCTATAGCTACTGCTCAACCAGCTCTTCACTTATCTAATGGCCATCAAGTGAATACCCAAAATACCATAGGGAACGAGGGCTAAAGAAATGGTGTTCCTCTGCAAGGTAAGGCAGCTCCAAAAAGGACAAGTAGTGCTAAAAATTCAAAATGAAGTAACTCCATCATAGCAGACTAAATTGTGCATGTCTTCAATAATCCACGTTACAGTTAGTGACCTGTCAGCCAGTCTAGTTTGTTAATGAACCAGGAAGGCTGAGTTTTAACAAAACATTTCCAGATAACCCCACATGGCAATGACAAAATATATTAGTGATCTCAGCGAGACAGCAGCAATCCATATTCCAGTGCTCTAAGCTTGATTGTCTCAACTTACCAAAATACACCAGTGCATACTTAGGGGCTCCTCAACACAATTTTACCATCTGTGCAAAATTCTCTGAATGTTTCAGTGAGACATGTCTTCGTGAAGAAAGTGCAACTTACACAAACAGAATTATGGAATAATTAGATCATGCGTTTTCTGAATCCTAATTCCATTTATCTGCATTGATTTCATATCTCAATATTCAGACCATACAAAATCAATCTCACTTTTGAAATGTTCAATTGAATTAACCTCAACAGTTTTGAGGGAATGAGTGTTCTACATTTCAGCTATCCTTTTTTTGTCAAAAAATGCATGAACAATTTAGCACTAATTTAAAAGTTATACTTTTTCATTCTTCTCGATCAACCCCTTAATTCTAAAGGCCTCAACAGTAACTTTAAGCAATCGGACATATATTTGAACAGTAGAAACTTTCAGGGCTACAAAAAAAGAGCAGTGGAGCGGGACTAAATGAATAATTCTTTCAAAGAGACAGAACAGGTTATGGGCTAAACAAATCGCTTTCACACTGCAAGGTTCTATGATTTTCATCAATCCTGAACTAAATCAAAACTACATAACCCAATGAAATATTTTATTGCAGTCCAAATTTTATTTCCAAGCAAATACGTTTCTTCCTCTCCAAGTCATTAGGCTTGATTACACAGAGAGAATGAGCTCCCTGCCCTTAGCATAAGTTTCAGGAGCAAACCAGACTACTTGGTTGGCTCACCCCACTTTATTTCTTTAAATCTTTAATTAGCAAGAGCTAGGACTTCTGCCTGTGACCAAGAGGAAACCCCACCACACACACACAGCTGAGAGGCAAGTGAAGGTATGCAACACGGCACCACACGAGGATCAGACGTCAAAATGGATAATGCAGGAGGCCCCTGAGTGAAGAGGCTTCCCAACAGCTGCCATTTTTAATGGTTCCCAGCTTTCCTTCAGTCTTGTTGGGTTCAGGCTTTGCATGAAAATAATTACTATGAGTCTGGAGCCGGAATAAAAGCAAACCTATACTTTTACTTTTCATGGTAAAACTGACTAGCACAGTTTGAGCTGAGAAATTGTGCAAAGGTTAGTGGTCTCCAAGTGAGCTGTACTTCGTGTTAGTTTCTAAACCTGTCTTAACACAAGAGGCACTTTAGAAAGGAAATGTATAACAGCGACATACGGGTGTGAGCCTCAGAACCTTGTTAACTTTTGGCCTCTGAGAAATGGAAGGAATTGCAACTTAACCACAGGAACTATCCAATTTCAGTCAGTAAATTACTAAGAATTAACCATTTAACAGATAAAAAACATTTTTGGGATGGGATAGCTTATTATATAACTTCAAAATCCATTTGAGGAAGATAAAACAAAATGAAATAATTAATAATTTGTTGTGTTCAGTTCATGAAATTCTTAAAGGCAAACCCAATTTATTTGAAGCAGAACATGTTTTAAGTTGAGGAGCAAGTTACTCCAGATACTGGAATCTATACGGGAAACAAAAAAATGCTGGAGATCACAGCAGGTCACACAGCAATGGAGAAAAAGCAAGCTAATATTTTAGCATCTAGATGATCCTTCATCAGATGAGCAGTCATCTAAAGTTGAAACATTAGTTTGCTTTCTCTCCATGGATGCTGCCTGATCTACTGTGATCCAGCATTGTTTGTTTTCATTCATGTTTTAAGTTGAGTTTTCTGAAGTTGGCAATAAGTGAATAAGGTAAAACATGTTTTACAATGTTTAGGTCCTGAGTTTATCAAATTTTGATATTTTTCCCTCAATATGAATCACAATTATGAAGATCAGAAAAAGGGTCCCAACACCCATTCCTGGTGAACACCTCTTTCAACCCATCCAATCTGGAAAATGCTCATTTATACCTACCCTGTTTCCTACCTTTTAGCCAACTCCTAACACATGCTGCCAAGGACCCGTTAATCCCAAACATTTCTAATTTGCTAACCAACCAACCAATTCATGGCACTGAATCAAATGCAACATCCACAGCAAGAATCCAAATATACAACATCCACAGCATGAGCCTCATCCACTGCTGCACTCATTAAAAAACTCAAATTTGTCAGATTTGACCTGCCTTTGACAAAACCACACTGTCTAATATTAGACAGCCAGTTTTATCTTTCTCTATGTGCATATTTATCTTATCCAAGGTAATGGCCTCCATCAACTTTCCCACCATGGATGTCAAGCTGTCATGACTGTAGTTTCTTTGATATCTTTTGCCCCTTTATTAAACAATACCAGTTCCTCAATTTAGTCACTACAGTCCATGTGTTTACATACGTACAATTTAACCCTGTCCTTATCTCTTTGCAGGAAACATAATCCTTAGTGTGAAAACAGATAATTTGGCCCAACACGCCCACACCTACCCTCCGAAGAGTAACCCACCCAGACCCATTCCCCTACCGTATTACTCTACATTTACCCCTGACTAATGCACCTCACCTACACATCCCTGAACACTATGGGCAGGTTAGCATGGCCAATTCACTGAACCTGCACATATCTGTATTGTGGGAGGAAACTAGAAAACAGAGGATATCCATTGAAAGGCAACCATTTCATTTCTCATTGCCTTGTTTCATTTCTCTTTCCCCATTATCTCTTTTGCCCTTATTGTTACTTCCATTCCTGTTCAGGTGAAGCTTCTCTCTTTTGAGCATCTTTCTCCTTTCCCAGAAGAGATCCCAAAAATTTAAATCCTTCCCTTCTACACCTTCCCTCAGGCATTTACCACCCCAATCTGCTTTTGCCCAAGTGGTAAAGCTCATGGCACAGGTAGTAATTCTGGCATCACTATTCTGTAGGTCCAGCATTCAATTTATTGCCTAACACTCGAAACTGATCTTTAATGACCTCAAAGCAGTCTCTGCCTATCTGTCAAAGCTGGCATTTATTACCCACCCCCAATTAAAGAGGTAGTCGTCAGTCAGCTGCCGGGTACCCAAATATAGCCAGAAACCTGAAATCGACAGAACTCTGGACTCCTAGCACACAAGATAATTGAAAGAATTGCAGGTGCAGGCAATCAGAAACTGCTGGTAAAAATCAGGTCTGGCAGGATCTGAAGAATTTCAGCAGTTCAAGGGTCACTGGACCCAAAATGTTAACTCTTTTCTCTCCACAGATGCTGCCAAACCTGTTGAGTTTTTCCAGCAATTTCTGATTATCTTGTGCACAAAAAACACCTAAAGCAACTTCTCAATGGTAGATATATTGTAAAGACAATGTACAATATTGTACAATAATGAGATACCTTGAAATGAGCAACTATGCTCCAGAGGATCACCTATCAACATTCACCATAATATAATGCAACATAAAAGAGGATAACAGTATTGATCAAGGAAACTATTGTAACACTGGCAAAAGGATAAATTTGAGGATCAACAAAATCATTCTGGTTACAATTAAGAAACCAAGGAGGCATTGTGCTATTATGTTTATTTTATAGGCCACATTAGTTGCAAGGAGTTAAAGGAGAATATATTTGTTGAATACGTACAGAAAGATGCAAGAACTACACAGCATAAGACTTTAATTATCCCAATACAGACTGTAAGAGCAAAGATTGGCGTATTGTTCTGAACCCATCTCAGTCGAAGCAAAATGCTTAGAGACACCGCCTAGTTTTACCTCTTTCGTCTTTATTCCGGGCCCTGGAAAGAGAAAGAATAATCACCCTTGTACCTAGAGACATGAGTTCTCGGTCTTCTTTGGAACAACAGTTTCTCAATGAACTACATAGTCATTTTACAGGGAGGAGCTTCCAGATAAAGAAACATACATATTAATTGGATGACTGTTACAATCAACGAGTATCAATAGCAGAGACCAAGCCCTTTACTGTTACACAATGAATGTTCTTAACCTTGTTAACTGGATTCATGCAATGGGTACTTTCCCCTTTTTAGCTGATTTTGCATACTGAATGCTTCCAATATTCTTAAATGGCTCTACATAAAGTCTGCTTTTCCACCTTATAAATCCATTATCCTTGCTTCCAGCACCCCATTATCAACTAAGTTCTTAATCTGATCGAGTCATGCTCAGTTGAACCTCTTGTTTCACAAAACTCAGATCTTAACTCTTTCCCTATCTGCTTATACCCTATACACATTCTCATTCCTTCCTTTTACCATTTCATGATAACCACCTAGATGGCATTACTAGCTTTCATAAGACTTGGACAGCCAGTATTTAAGTTATTGACACATAGCATACAGTGTTTATAACAAAAATTACTAGTCCATTACAGTAATTAAGAGTTTGAAGAATCCTCCTATGGAGAAAAACATTCACCAGTAAAGTCCTTAAATCCACAGTCCAGTGTAACCACTGCATCCCATCCAAGTCATGTGGAAATGAGCCAGTTCTCCAAAATCTCCTTTAATAACGGCCAACCTGAAAACAAAATTCAATCTGTCCTTGTACATCATTCCACGCAGAAATCTGATTTCTTGGATAAGAGCAGTTAAAATGCTTCACAAAGCTGATGTGACTTCCATCTTCGATGATGCTTCAGATGGAGGATACTAGCGCATCTGAATGCAGCATTCTTTTCTGCTTCTACTCCTACTCTGCTGTTAAATGTAACAAAGCCAACTGGCTGTTGTGATGTTAGCTTGATCAGTGAACTTTCATATCCTTTAAATGATCGAAAGACAAGGTAAAGCTCATGTGGCTTAATGTCCATAGGAAGGCCACTGACAAAAAGCATACTAATGTCTTTATTGTTGTTAACTTCTTCACTTTTCATGCTCATGACTGGGGAGTTGATTGAATCTGTTGGATCAGGCTGTGGAGGGGTGGACAGTGGTCTGAAGGCAAGTGAATGAAGAAACTTTAGAGAAGACATTAGCTGCTGAAAGTACCTTTGCATTTCCTCTCTCATCCCTTCCTTACCAAAGTAGTTATCAGTATGAAGACAGTCACACATTTAACTACACTAAACTGTGTCTGCCTATTTCAATATTCTCAGTTGTCTTGAAGTCTGTCACTCTGTTCACTATTTATGACATTATCAAATTTTACACAATCCATAAACTTCTAAATTATACTGTCTAAACAATTCAGTCATTTATTAACAACAATCAATGGTCTATCATCAAACCCTTGGGTGCCCATTCAGGTTATTCAAAAATTATTTTCCTTTAACAAATTGATACTTGGCTAATGTGAAAGCTGTGGGGAAAAGTATTTCAAAAGTCTGGAACACCAAGAAAACAACAAAATGTTTCCTGTGCTTTAGCAATTGAAGAGGCAGTTTCAGTTCAGATTTAAATCTCAAATACATGTGGGAAACAAATGCTGAATATTTTAAAATATGTTCTCCAAATGAAACTTTCCAAATAAAACAGTTGGAATTACAGTGGCAACTTTGGTAGAGATCAACATTCTATGAATTTGCAATATGAAGGTGGCAAATGAAATCTTAACAATAATTAACAGAATTTAAGCAGCTCAGCCTCAAGTTTAATACTCTCTAGAAAATCTTAAAACATCAAACTCAAAACGCACTCTTCTTTCTGTGAGCACACTGCATTAAAAACACATATTTTAATACAATACTCTCATTTGGCTAAAGCATGACCACTGACCCAACTGTTTATTTAAAAAACAGGCATTGTAGAACTTCAAATAAATCAGGGACTCAAGGCCCTCAATTAGTTTTAAGATTACACGTATGATCATTTTAAAAAAAGGACATAACGTTGTATAATTTCAATGTAAAAACAAAATCTGCCCTACTACATAGCTCACAAAACACATTGAATTGAGATCCAGATTCAAAGAAGGCAAAACAGTTACTTGAAAGGATTTTCTGAGCCAGTACTTTTAACAAACAAACAAACAAACATCAAACACTCTCAGCATGGCACAATTTACATTGAAACTCCTCCCCCTCCTTAACCCACGTATTAGTACAACCTTAATTTCAGCTTTTTCTCTTTTTTTGCATCCTCTCACTGAAATTATACCTATAAAAAGAGAAAGCCCTCACAGCAGACCATATGGAGCCTCAATCCAAGCCACTCTTTTCCCTCAGAACAAGGACTCACAGAGCCTCAAATTTCACCAATAGGAGATTTTAACCCCTTTCACACGTTACTCTTCATAGGGGCTCAAACCTCACTTAAATGCAGAGCACTCGAACCTCAAACACAGAGCTCAAAGCTCAGCACAGTGCGAAGGACTTGAACCTCAAATCAACCCACCCGGTTGATTTCTCTCCATAGAATCTGCCAGACCTGCTAAGTTTTTCAAGCATTTTCTGCTTTTGTTTCCATAGAAAGATGCCAGATTCAGGACCAAAAAGGAGATAGTCTTGTGGAGGCAGACAGTATGATTGAAATATTAAATGAATGCTTTGCATCTGTCTCCATTAAATAGGATACTGCCAACATGGCAAGGACGCATATAGCACCACTACTGGATTTGATACTTTAAAGTTTGGCAGTAGTCAAAATAGAAAAGTCATCAAGTCTAGATGAGCTGCACCCTGATGTTGCTGAGGTAAGGATGGAGACTATCGCCAGGACCTATACCATTTTGCAACCTTTTTTTTAATATATGGAAATGTGTCAAAGAATTGTAGAATTGTAAGTGTTTGAATAATGAACTGTTTCATAGGGCCTTGCTTTTGCCCCTTCTCACTAAGTGCCTCCAGTTTCTCAAACATATCTACATTCATTTGACTCTAGCCTTTTGAGCATTAACAATTTTAATCACATCAGCTTGCATTGCCATGCTTTCAGTTCTCTGGACCCAAAAACTCAAATTCTCTTCTGACACCTCTGCCTCTCATTTCATTTCATCCTTTAAAATAGTCTTCGAAAGACACTCTTTAAAACTTACCCTTTTTGGTCATCTTACCTAATAGTTCGTGTTCATAGCTCATAAATTATTATTTTACTTAAACATGTGAAGCACCTTGGAATGTTTTATTATATTTGTATAGCACCTTTAACAACTGTTCTTGTTGGTAATAAGAAATTGCCAACAATGAATGTTATAATTGAGGATATTTTGGGTAACTCTAGAAAAAACATCAGTAAGGGTCAAACAGACCCTCAGATTTGTCACAGGAAAGATTAACTTCCCCTCTTCTCAAAACTAGCTACTAACGCCCCCTTTACTGCCTGCCTTCTCACCATTCAAGGCGCTAATAACCAACTGGAGAAACTGGTAATCATTTCAACATATCACTGTTTTCTCTGTGCCCCTCTGAGCCAGCAGACCTGGGCTCTCGCCCTACGTGCTGTAATGACACCTCTGAACAGGATGATTAGAAACTATTTTTAAAAGATTGTGTACTTGTGGCTTTAGATTCAGTCACTTGATACTTCAATTCAAATTCCCATTAGGATATCTCCGATGGCCAACTCCTACAGTTCCAGTGAAGCTCAATACAAGCTCGCCAAACACCTCATCTTTCCTTCAACACTTTATATTTTAAGTTGTGTTCGGCCAGAATGCTATAAAGTAACAGTCCAAATTTCTCAAGCCAGAAGATGCTGGTAATTGAGCCACATGAAAGCCATTAGCGATCTGGTGGTTTGGATGGCACTTGGAAATGCCCCTACTTAATAATATCCAAATCTGAATAATCATATTTCTTTGAAGTCTTAGTAAAATCAAGGTCTTTTTCTTTGGTTCCTGCCACAACTATTTCTCACCACTGACTCCATCTCCCTGGTATCTGACAAGCTAGTAAAAAATGAGGTCTGCAGATGCTGGAGATCACAGCTGCAAATGTGTTGCTGGTCAAAGCACAGCAGGTTAGGCAGCATCTCAGGAATAGAGAATTCGACGTTTCGAGCATAAGCCCTTCATCAGGAATAAGAGAGAGAGAGCCAAGCCGGCTGAGATAAAAGGTAGGGAGGAGGGACTAGGGGGAGGGGCGATGGAGGTGGGATAGGTGGAAGGAGGTCAAGGTGAGGGTGATAGGCCGGAGTGGGGTGGGGGCGGAGAGGTCAGGAAGAGGATTGCAGGTTAGGAGGGCGGTGCTGAGATGACCTGGGGGGTGCAGTGAGGGAGGGACTCACTGAAATCTCAGCCGGCTTGGCTCTCTCTCTCTTATTCCTGATGAAGGGCTTATGCTCGAAACGTCGAATTCTCTATTCCTGAGATGCTGCCTAACCTGCTGTGCTTTGACCAGCAACACATTTGCATCTGACAAGCTAGACTTGCTTTATTTCTTCATGGAACGTGGATGCCAATGGGAAGATAAGCATTTATCCCCAGTGTCATCACAAACAGTGGTGAGTCACCTGGTTTAATTGTTACAATCCATGATACACCTGCAGTATAGTCAAGGAAGGAGTTCCAGAATTTTCACCCAGCAATAGTGAGGGGAGTAATGATTTAGTTTCAAGCTGGCACAGAGTGTGGCTTGGCGGGAAACTTGCAATTGATGGTGCTCACATTGATCTGCTGTCTTTTTCCTTGTGGTAGAGGTCATAAATTTCACACACATATACAAATACATATCAATTAGTCCCAGAAAACTCTATAGTGATGCTACTTCATTAGAGAAGAGAAATGACTGGTGGTAACCCAGGATGAGAAGGTGGGACCTTCATGATAACCTCAGCCAGTACAGAAATTGAAGCCATGTTGTCGGTACCACTTTGGATCACAAACCAACCATCTAGCCAAATGAGCTAAGTGGCCCGCTAACCCAAAAATACAAATAAAGAGCATGTGCAGTCCAACTCCTTAAGCCTGCTTCATCGTTCAAATAAAATCACAGTTAACATGACTCCATATTTTCATCGACTAATATCCCTTCACCTCCTTGCTTAATCAAGAATTTATCTATATGCACCTTATAAATATTCAAGACTCTGCTCCCACAATATGAAGAAATAACATGTCAAAGACCTAATCTCAAAAATAAATTCTGCTTGGTCTTAAATCAGCAACCCTTCATTTTTAAACAATGACCTCTTAGTTCTAAATTTTCTCAAGAAAATCTATATACCCCATTAAGAATCCTCAATCTTTATGGGTCAATCAAGTTGCCTCACTTCTGAACTCAAACACATACAAACCTAACATGTCCAACCTTTCTTTACAAAACAACTGCACAGTCCAGATAGGAGTCTAGTGAACAGTCTCTGAACCTTCAGGACATATTGCTACCACTGCACATCAGTAGTGGAGGGAGAGATAGTTGAAGGTGATTGTTGGGCTGTCAATCAACCAGGATGCTTTGTCTTGGATAGTATCAAGCATCATGTGTACTGTTGGAGTTAAACTCATCTAGGCAAGTAGGAAATATTCCATCACCCTCCTGATGTGAGCCTTTGTGTTATCAGTAGGCAGGTTATTCAAAGCAGAATTCCCAGTCTCTGAACTGCTTCTATAGGCAGATTATTTGTATGGCTGATGCATAAAAGTCAATATTGATCCTCAGGTGGTGATTTTGTAGTATTCCGCATGGTATGCTGTTGAGCAACACGAGATGGTTAAATTTTCCCTTGTCAGAGATGATCATTCCGTGACATTTGCGGGTATGAATTTTGCTAGCTAGCTATTAGACTGGGCCTTCACGTTTTCAGGCCTTGTTTGCAACAAAAAAAAGATTCATTTTCAACTCAAAGATGAGCTACAAACAATATAATCCATTCCATCATCCACGTTGTCTAACATTGACTATCTCTACCTGTTCCCCCAACTCATCTGCTGATACTCATCCTCACAACTTCACAACTAAATGCAACCCTAGATATCCACACAGTCTACATAAAATTTAGCCCTTGCATGACTCTATCAATCTCCAGACTCTCAACATATCATCATCACTCCTATTCTTGCTCTAGGAGGCAATTTTAAAATTCTCTTTCTTGTCCACCAATCCATCCACGACTTCAGTCATGCTTATTTCTATATTCTCTTCTAGTCACAATATCTTCATAACAATGCTCGTCCAAGTGTGGCCTCTTAGGCATTCCCAATTTTAATCACTCCATGGTTCTTTCATCTGCCTAGGTTCTAGATGCTCTCTCTACCTTACTATCCATTTACCTTTCTTTACAGCACTACTTAAAACTTTTCATATTTAACCAAATTTGTGTTACTTGCCATAATAGCCCATAGAATGCAGGATATCATTTTGTTTGAAAATATTTATGTGAATAGCAATGAAATATCTTACTATATTAAATATGATGAATGAAAGTTGATATTTAGTGTTTCAGAAACTTCACAATAAGATCCCTTTCCCTAAAGGCTAATGATTTTTTTTAAAAGTATGTGGTAACTTCATGGTTTTTTATTTAATTGGTTAATACATCATAGGAAGTAGACATCACTACCTGGGTCACCATTTATTACCCAGCCAAAATTGCCCTTGATTAGATGATGGCGAGTTGCTTTCTTGAACCACTGCAGTCCAGGTGCAGGTATATCCACAATGCTGTTAGGAAGGGAGCTGCTGAGTTTTAAGTTAGCTACACTGAAAGAAACATGTAACTTTCCCAAGTGGAGATAGTAAGTGGTTTGGAGAGGAACTTGCAGATGATTGGGTTTCCAAGTATCTGCTGCCCTTGTCTACATGGGCATGAGTTTAGAAGTTGCTGGCGAATGAGTCTTGGTAAATTTCTCCAGTGCATACTGTAGATGGGTTTCAGTAAGTTTAAAAGCAAATTCAATTCTCAAAATGCTAATGTGTAAAATTTATGGTTGCACTGTCTGGATTACTAATGCAGGTCTTTCTACACCATCCTGTCTTGGAAGTATATTACCATTCCTCTCCCCATTGCTAAGTCAAAATCCTGATTCTTCCTTCCTAAAAGTACTGTGCAGCACATCAGCTGCAGTGTTCAAGGTGACACTATTGAATAAAAAAAAGCAAAGTAAAATACATAGGTTATAACTAAGCAACTAAATTAGAATTGGATGGCACAGCCAAAAGATGAAACAGATACAGTGACTACCTATGAGCTGCATATTAATACAGTTCTAGACAGAATGGAATTCCAGCCAGTATGGCTGTACCCCAGGGCCTCATAACGTGAGTATTATGATTAAAATTCAAAAAACAAATTCCAAAAATGGCAGTTTGCACAGCAGTTTTCACTGGCTGGACAAGAACAATCAAAATGGTCTACTTTCACACAAGTTGGATACTTGCACCTCACACCTTAAAGGTTATGGGTAACACACCTAACATTTCTGGTGGTGACTAATGGAAAATATTTACTGGAACAAATTAAGTTCTAGACAAGTTGCTAAATTAACACTGCAAGTACACATGACTTTTTTTGGTTATTAAAAAAAGACAAGGCAAAACCTAAGTTTTTCTTTGACCAAGAATGGCACATGGTAACATCTCAATGCACACCACATAGTGGGGTGGAGGGGGGTGCCTCCTTAGTGCAACTGCTTGGATGCTAGCCAGAGTCTAAAATTGCAGTACAGATTTAATAACTAAAAGACATTTCGCAGATTCAAATGCAAATTCATGTGAATTGTGCATCCGGATTAAGTTAAGAGGATTAACAAGATTGTCCACTGAAAGAACTCCATTGATATCCATGTTAATAGTTTAATTTAGATGTCAAACTGTGACACCACAACAAATAACACTCACTGAAGTGTTACACTGCAAGCTTCCTGGAATCTTTCCAATGTAAAAAAACTTCTAGTCGATCGGCGGTTTTTCCGCAAATTACTAAAGACAGTCTGTCCTACATCTCCACTAACTAACAAACAAAGTCACTAACTTAAATGAAGTTACAGAAAAAGATAACAGTAACCTGGTAAACAACCCAAAGAATTAAATTTACACAGTAAAGAAAGGGCAGTCTAATGTTGTGTCGAGATGGTTATGTTCACTGTTACATTTGCTATCTTCTGGCTTCAAACAGCAAACCAAAAGTTACTTAAAAATAAAGTATAAAGAAAAGAAGAAGAGGAATAACAGAAAAAGAGACTAAAGTTAAAAATCTGAGCACTGCTCCTTCATCAGGAAACTAGTGCTTCCAATTAAACCTGTTGGACTATAACTTGGTGCGTGATTTTTAACTTTGTACACCTCAGTCCAACACCGGCACCTCCAAATCAGAAAAAAAAACGAATGACATTTTCTCTTGGAACAACATTCTGGTCCACAAAGAGTTCACTGTCTCCTGGACTTCAAAATATTTCTTCTATTCTCCATTTTAATGGAAGCCCACATCTTTCAAGAAAATGCTTTGCTGACCTTCTATTGGAGGACAGAAGAATAAATCACTTGATATCTACCAATTACTGTCTGATACAGAATCAGAGGTTTAGGAAAATTACTGTCCTGAATTTCCACTTCATCTTTATTGGAACAGAATTGATTAGTGCATTTAATGTATATTGTTACTGTGTCATCCTTACTTCAAAAGGAGTAAAAGAGCTTGCATCTCAAATGCAGCAGCCATTTTGCATATAGCAAATCCCACAAAAATATTGATAAAACAAGTTTTTGTTTCAATCCCAGGATCACTAGCTGAGGAAACAGCATTGAGATTTGACTTAATTTGAAATGAAATAGCAATCTTTACACTCGATCTAAACTACCAGCAGAAAGCATCTAGTTTCATCTCACTTTTGACAATTTAGCATTTCTTCAGGCTATACCACAAGGTCAGCTTGAATTGTATGCTCAAGTGCACACAATCTAACTCAGCTGACTTTTCTTTCCAAAACTGTTATTAGCAAAAAAAATCACATAATTAACTCAGTTTCTTCTAATACTTAAGTCATTTGCTAAATTTAAGATTACAGTCAGTCAATATTTATAATAATATTACACAAACTTATTCTAGGTTCCAGTCCTTTGGATTACAATACAAGACATAGTTCAGACAGAGGCCTTAACTCCAAAGTGAGCATATTACCAACACAATCACACTCATAATTCTACTCAAGGCATTTCCATTCTGACATTGACTCATTTCCAACTTCCTGAAAGTTGGTCTATTAAGTCAGTTTGATATACTTTTAAAATGATACATGGAAAGTCCCATTGTAGACTATTACAAGCGGCATAAATCCAACAGACTTTGAAATCAGAATTTAGCATTTTCAATCTAACATTCGAGACCAAAATTACTCTGGTCAAAGTTCAGCAACTGCATTAAGTTAGCATGTAATCCTTGAAGGTTAAACAATTATTAAAAATATTCTTGTAAAGAAGCAATGTCCCAACTTTAGAACCATGGAACAGTCCTGGTGTTGTATATGCTGAATAGCCTTATTATTCAGTAGTTAGGGCTGGCAGAAAAATCCTTACAAGGGCATTTTTTTTAAGTTTTGGGTATCAGACAACATGAGAAACTTCCATCGAGTCTCCAGTGAACAAAGAGTGTGTTGTTGCCATACAGACTTGCTTCTCACCAGGCATATGTAAATGAGCATTTTGCCACCAGAAACAGTCGTTATAATTGTAGATATTTTAAAGTTTTGAATAACAGCATACACAACGTGTAAATTGCATACACTTAATAATACATACTTTATACAGAGAAAAAAATGAAAATATAGCATGCTTATAACAGCCACATACTAAAAGTCTGAGGCCATTGCTTATACACAACCAAGCTGCCTGCAATTTAACTCTTAACTAAACTGCAAAGCAGAGGCATTAAGATGTTCTTCCTCTTTAAGGTCAAGGAGAGTGTTGAATTCCAAGACTTAAATTTGCTGTAATTTGTTCATTTGCTGCCGGGTCAGACTCCTCTATCCAGCAATCATCTCTCAGTATATGTCTCTTACAGTTAGAGGCCTGTGGGGAATCTACAAATGTTAAACTGCTGGATTTTCTCTTACATATAAAATTAGATTAACAAGGAAAGCACTTTTCATAGAGTCTGTCTTGTTGCTGTTAACAGTGTTTACTTAACGGCAGTAACAGCCGCCAGATGACCAGTGAAACTACATGTGCTCTACAGTGTGTTTCTGGTGATGTCATACCTTCACATAAACGTTTCCAGTAACTGTAGCAATGCCATGACATAATTCCTGCACACATCTGCCAATCCCACATGTGCACCAAATGTTAGGCCTCCAGCACAGCTAGTTTAGAGGAAACCTGGTTGCACATTATTCACACCAAGTGTGATGGTCATTGAGCTCACTCTCCTGAAATATAAGTTGGGATGTAAGATTCCAAATTTATTAACAATTTTATTCTAATATTAATGTGCCAAGATTCTAATGGGAAATGCACCCCATTCAATCATATGACATTTTCTCAATGTTGTCCCCTGGGATTTCATTAAAGCATAACATTGGCATATGAAGTTTTTAGTAAAACACCAAGCAGCACAGTTAGCTTTATTCTTTCAAATACTGTGTACAAAGAGTATATTTATAGTGCTGGAATATGGCATTGCATTATTTACAGATATGTAAATAGCAGTGATAATAATGAATTCATTCTTTGAAATCGTTTCCAAAGTATACAGACAGATTAATGGCTTAAGCTTTTATTTTCCATGCAGATTATTAGTTCCAGTATGCTAAAATTGCATAACAACCATTTGAGGCAAAGGTGGAGATCATTGTGAAAATTTTCTGAAATAAAAAGGTAGTTTGAATGAAAATGACTTGCCTCACTTCCAATGTCAATACTGTATATGTACTGTGAACTTCTCATTTGCTATTCTCCCAACCACTTCCCATTAGAGCCATTATGGTTACAGAAAAGAAAGTTTACCCAGATTGTCCTCCTTCGTGTGCAGATTGAAACACTTTAGAGTACAGGAAAAAGAAGAATTCTCTAGCCTGTCCATGCACAAGTGCAATTTCTGTTGGAGTTATGCAGACAGTGATCAGGAGAGGGAAACCCAACCAAATTTACAGAGCTGTCAAGTTGTGCCTTTGATAAAGGTGGCAAAACAGTAAAGAGATCAAATCTGGTATATTCTTTCGCTTTTCCATTTGTTCTTAGAAAGTGAACTTCACTCAAGCTCACTGTTTATTAGTCATCTCCAACTCCCCTTAAATCCAACATTTTGCTTCACCATTTCAGAAGCCATTAAAAGGTAAACCATGTTACTGTTGGTCTATATTTATGTTGGCCGTACTGGATAAGTAAGCTAGATTTCCTCTCCTGAAACAATTGTGAATCAGATGGGTTTTTAAAAGCAGTTTCAGTTTCAGGATGGTTATCATTTTATGTAACAATAATTAATTACATTAGTTGTCTATCTTCACTGATGGCAGTCTGTGGATCAAGAAGCTGAGGATCCAGTTGCATAGGGCAGAGCCAAGACCTAGGTGGAGTTGTAGTCAATGAGTAGGAGCCTGATTTAGGTATCCTTGTTATCCTGTTGTTCCATGGAGGAGTGTAGGGCCAGGGAGAGATTTCAGCTTGCGGAAGAGAGAGGTTGAAAGTGCTAGGTGAATACCTCTGCCAGCTGGTCTACACAGGATCTAAGTGCATGGCTGGGGTCTCTGTCTGGACCCATACTTTTTCTGAGGTTGACTCTCAGGAAAACCAATCTGACATCTACAGTGGTGAAGGAGAGAACATGTGCATCCGGGTTGTTGGGGTAGGTGACACCACGCTGCTGGCAGTTTGCTCAAACAGAGCAAAGAAAGCATTGAGCACATCAGGGAGGGATGTGTCTTTATCCGCTCTCTTGTTCGGTTTCATTTTGTATTCCATTATGTTTTCACTTGTGTGATGAACATAGGAACGTAGAAACAGGAGTAGAACATTCAGTCCCTCAAGGCTATTCCCCCATTCAGTGAGATCATGGTTAATCGGAGGTCATTGGTCTCTACCCCTTATGATTAGATTAGATTACTTACAGTGTGGAAACAGGCCCTTCGGCCCAACAAGTCCACACCGACCCGCCTAAGCGCAACACACCCATACCCCTACATTTACCCCTTACCTAACACTACGGGTAATTTAGCATGGCCAATTCACCTGACCTGCACATCTTTAGACTGTGGGAGGAAATCGGAGCACCCGGAGGAAACCCACGCAGACACGGGGAGAACATGCAAACTCCACACAGTCAGTCGCCTGAGGCGGGAATTGAACCCGGGTCTCAGGCGCTGTGAAGCAGCAGTGCTAACCACTGTGCCACCGTGCCACCCACTTAATACTATAACTAATCAAAAATTTCTCAGACTTAAATCTAACAACCAACCTACCATCAATTGCTGTTTGTGGAAGAGCGTTCTAAACGTATGCATGTCTGCTGAAGTGCTCCCTCTCTGGAATGGCCTGACCTTAATTTTTAAGGCTATGCCCCCAGTACTAGAATCCACAAACAATGGGAAGAGTTTATGTTTACCTACTTTGTTTTTTCTATTAAATATCTTGAAGAGTTCAATTAGATCACCCCTCAAACTTCTAAGCTCAAGAGAAAACAGATCAAGTTTATATAATTTATCCTCAGACATTAGCCCCTTGAAGTTCAGGTATCAGTCATGTAACCTACATTTTACAACCCTGCCTGACCCCCCCTGTCCCAAGGCCAATATATCATTCCTAAGATGTGGTGTCCCGATCTGTACAGACCTGTATAGGCTAGGGTTCTGTATAGTTACAGCATAACTTCTGCATTCTTATATTCCAGTCTTCTAGACAGAAAGGTCAATATTCTATGAGCTTTATTTTCTTTATCCGCTTGTGACATTTTAAAGGTCTATGCACTGGAACTCCCAGTTTCTCTTTGGATTCTACTATGTCCACTGTATTTAACTTCATATCATCTGGAAAGAACCCTGATCTGTTCTTTTTTAGTCCAAAATGTATAATCTCACGCTTGCTTACATTGAAATCTGCCACAGCTTTGCTCATTGACTTAGCCTAATAGGTTAAAAAGGGAAATTGATAGACTACCTACAATGCTGCCTAACTTTATTTCATCAGCAAATATGGGTACATGACTTACAATGCCATTAGGAGGAAGTGAGAACTGCAGATGCTAGAGAGTCAGTAGAAAACCATGGCATTGGAAAAGCACAGCAACCGAGGAGCCAGAGAGTCAATGTTCCTGATTAAGGGCCTTTTTCTATGCTGTACATCTTTATGACTAAGATTGTAACACTGCTGCCTGAAGACCAGAAGCTGCGTATCAGGTTTTACATTTTTGTCAATTACATTATTTCAGAGTGGATACACTGGAGGCATTGCGGAGTCCATTATCAGCAGCTTGCTGCAGCCATTATCTCCAAACTAAAATGATTGCAAAAGAGCAAACCGACTGAGGACACCAAACTGACCGATTAAGTTGACACATTCAGCACACTTCTTGACAGATACAAGACTCAAACAACATAGCAGGCATTAGAAAAGGCCAGTTTCCACCTTTGCTGCCTCACAACATTTCCTTGTCATCTGTTAGCAGTATAAAAATCACCAACTTGAGATCCTGAAGTAGGCTAACTCAATCAACATACACTTGCTGCTAAGTCAATGACAGCCACACAGGTTCAACTACATTAATTTATGGACAACTGCCTTATTCGCAAAGACTTCTTGTACAGTGAACTAGCCACCTGGTTAAAAGCTCCTGCATATCCACACCTTCTACGAACAAGCTTTAATGCGTCAGATATTGACCCTAATATTGGAAGACAGAAATTGATCTAGTCCCCCTGGATGCTGACTGTTTGAAAACCATTGGAACAGATAAGCAGATGCATGATTTAGAACAGAAGGCTCCAGAAACTTCCCAGAGGGTTAAAGGCATTAGAACTACACCTTTGTGTATTCGTGCTTGAGACTGAAACTGTGTCAACTTTCAAAATTAGATTGGATGTTTTGATCAGAAAAATAAGGAGTTGAATGAGATGGGTAAATGCGATTAAAACTATTTGTTCACATGAAGAATAAACATTAACACAATGTAATTAAGCCACACATGCTGTATATTTTTATATGTTATCACAAACCATTTTATGATACAATTTTATTTTTCTAGCAGTCTTTAGTGAGACAAATGCTTTGAAAGTCCATAAATTATATCTGTATTCCTTTTATCAAAAGGTTTTCGAATAATTACTACATTTGTCAAACAGAATTCCACACCATTTGTCCTTAACAGGTCCAGGCATTTTTCAATTATTAATTTTTATCTTAGACTATCTCCTTAATTCCTTCCAATTTGTAACTTTTATAACAAAGGAAACCTTTAAAAACTGAGTTAAAAATCACAACACTAGATTATAATCCAACAGGTTTATTTAGAAGCACTAGCTTTTGAAGGACTTCGAAGTCAAGTATTTCCAAATAAACCAGTTGGACTATAACCTGGTGTTGTGCGATTTTTAACTTTGTCCACCACAGTCCAACACCGGCATCTCCAAATCAAAGAAAACTGAGGTCATCTGCATTGCAGCTACCAACATAAGTGAATGTTTATCAATTGCAACAGGAACATAGGCTTCTGTAGTTTCATCTTTTGTATTCCATATAAATAGAAAATACCAATATGAAACAGTTACTGTCTTATACATCACTGCCTTGAAAATCTAATCTGGACAAAAAGGGGCTAAAAAAAAACCTCAAAAAGTCACAGAACGTCAGCCTATGGGATAGACCTTGTCCCAATACTCTCAATACAATATTAGAAGCTTGGGTATTTCTTGTAAATTTGTATTTATTTCTTAGCTTGGCTTGCTTCAAACTGAAGGCCTGGAAGTTTGGAAAGAGGCGTTTTCAAGTTCCATCATTAGTGGATAATTTCTTAAATAAGAACACCAAGGTGTGCAAATGGGGACTAATGGTATTATCACTAAACTATTAATCCAGAAACTCAGCTAATGTTCTGGTGCTCAGGGTTTGAATTCCTCAATGGCAGATGGTGGAATTTGAATTTAAAATTGATGACCATGAAAACATTGCCAACTGTCAGAAAAACCCATCTGGCTCACTAAAGTCCTTATTGAAATGAAACTGCAGATGCTGGAATCCGAAGTGGACGGGCAAGAGACTGGAAGAACACAGCTAGCCGGGCAGCATCAGTTGGTGGAGAAGTCGATGTTTCGGTTGTAACCTTTCTTCAGGAAGAGTCTGGCCTATATTTTACTCCAGATCCACAACTATTTGGTTAACTCTCTACTGCCCTATGAAATGGCTTAGTAAGCCATTCAGTTTTGCCAATTACTACAAAGTTTCAACAACCAAAAAAAAAGACCGACCACCTACGTACTGGAAAAAGCAGAAACAGCCTTGTTACAGAGTCAGAGATTTACAACATGGAAACAAACCCTACGGTCCAACACATCCATGCCGACCAGATATCCCAACCCAATTTAGTCCCACCTGCCAGCACCCGGCCCATATCCCTCCAAACTCTTCCGATCCATAAACCCACCTAAATGTCTTTTAAATGTTGCAATTGTCAACTTTGCAACGTCTTCCTTGTTAAGGTCTGGGGGCAAGTGACAAAATTGGGAGAATTGTCTCAGACTAATTCAGCAACAGCCATACAGAATCATATCTACAGACAATGTAAGTATGACAAACACCACCATTACAAACCCTGGATATGTCCTGTCTCACTACTAGGACAGACCCAGCAGAGGTGATAGAATGTGGCATAAAGTCATAAGGGAGTTGTCCTGAATGCCCTCAACAGAGAGTCTGGATCCCACAAAGTCTCATGGCATCAAGTCAAATATGAGCAAGCAAATCTGCTGATTACCACATATCATCCTCCTTCAGCTGATGAATTGATACTCCATGTTGAGCAACACTTGGAGGAAGCACTGCAAATCAAAATGCTTCAGAATATATTCTACATGGGGGATTTCAATGTTCACCACCAAGTGTGGTTTGGCAGTAGCTCTACTGATTGATCTGTTTCAGTCCTAAAGGACGTAGTTGCTAGACTAGTTCTGCAGCAGTTGGTGAGGGAATCAACAAAGAGAAAAATATGCTTGATCTCATACCTACCAATCTGCCAACTGCAGATCCATTTGTCTATGACAGTATCAGTAAGAGTAGCCACCGCACACAGCCCTTGTGGAGATAAAATGGTGTCTTCACATTGAGAATAACCTCCACCATGTTATGTGGCATCATTACTGTAGTGAATGGGACAGACTTTGAACAAATCTAGCAATCAAGACTGGGCATCCACAATGCATTGTGAGCCACCAAAGAATTGTACTCCAGCACAATCTGCAGCCTCATGGCCTGGCATATCCACCACTCAATCATTACCAGCAAGCCAGGGGATCTACACTGGTTCAAAGATGAGTCAAGAAGGACATGCCAGGAGTAGCTCCAGGCACACCACAAAGTGTGGTGTCAATCTGTCAACCAAAACAGGACTAATTGAATAGGTGAAAGTGAGCACTACAGATCTGGAGATTGGAGTCAAGATTAGAGTGGTACTGGAAACACACAGGTCAGGTAGCGTCCAAAGAGCAGGAAAATCGATGTTTTGGGCAGGAGCCCATCAGCAAGAATCATCAGGACTACTTGCTGCTTATGCCGTTTGGCATTCAAGTCATAGAGATAAGCAATCACACAACCAACAGATCAGATCTAAGCTCCGCAGTCCTATGATATCCTATCATGAATGGTGGTGGACAATTAAGCAACTCACTGGGGAAGCAGCTCTACAAATATTCCCATCCTCAATGAAGGAAGAGCCCAGCACATCAGTGCAAAAGATAAGACTAAAGCATTCATAGCAATCCTCAGCCAGAAGTGCCACATCAATAATCCATCTCAGCCTCCTGTGGTAGTATGCAGGACTACTGATGTCTGTTCAGCCAAATCGATTCACTCCACACGATATCAATAAATGGTTTAAGACACTGGACAATGCAAAGACCACAGGCCCAGACAACATTCTGGCAATAGTACAGAGGATTTGTGCTCCAGAACTTGCTACTACCTTAGCCAAGCTGTTCCAGTGTAGTTATACAACACTGGCATCTACCCAACGTGAAAAACTATCCAAGTATGTTCTGTATGTAAAAAGTAGGACAAATCCAACCAGGCAAATTACTGCCAATCACTCTACTCTCCATCAGTAAAGTGATGGAAGGTGTCATCAACAATGCCAGCCAGCAGCACCTGCTCAGCAATAATCTGGTTAGTGAAGCCCAGGTTCTACCAGAGCCACTCAGCTCACCTCACTACAGCCTTGGTTCAAACATGGACAAAACAGCTGAATTCCAGAGGTACGATGGGTTTGACAGCCCTTGACATCAAGGCAGGATTCAACCAAGTGTAGCATCAAGGAGCCCTAGCAAAACTGAAATCAATAGGTACCATGGGTAAAACACTCCATTGGCTGGAGTCACACCAGGCACATAGGAAGATGGTAGTGGTTGATAGAGGTAAGTCATCACAACTCCAGGACGTTTCTGCAAGAGTTCCTCAGTGTAGTGTTCTAGGCCTAAGCATCTTTCACTGCTTCGATGACCTTCTCTCCTTCATAAAGTCAAAAAAGTGGGGATATTCGCCAATGATTGCACAATGTTCAGCACCATTTATACAACTCTGACTCTGAAGCAGTCCATGCAACATAATCACAATAGCTACAAGAGCAGGCTAGAAATAGTCTAGCAAGTAACTCACCTTCTGATGCCCCAAACCCTGTCCATCATCTACAAGGCACAAGTCAGGAATGCGATGGAATACTCCCACTAGCTACAACAACACTCAAAGCTTGACACCATCCAAAACAAAGCAAAGCAGTCTGCTTGAATGGCACCACATCAACAAACATCCACATCCTCCACCACCAACCCTCAGCAGCAGTGTGTACTATCTACAAGATGCACAGCAAAAATTCACAAAAGACTCTGACAAAGCACCTTCAGAACACACGACCACTTCCATCTCAAATGACAAGGGCAGCAAATACATGGGAACACCACCACCTACGAGTTCCCCTCTAAGTCATTCACCATGTTGACATGGAAAAAGATTGCCATTCCTTCATTGTCACTGGAATCCCCTCCTTAACAACATTATGGGCCAACCTACAGCAGATGGATTGCAGCAGTTCAAGGCAGCAACTCACCACCAGCTTTTTAAGGCGACCAGCAATAGGCAACAAATGCTGACCAGCGCTAACTACGTATTTGCAGTTAAATGTTTTATCTATAATTTCTGATCAATAATCTGATTTATTTATTGGCTTGTTATTAACTCCAATAATTTTCAAAGTTTTGCCCCACTTTGCCAATGCCAGTAATTCATGGGATCAAATTTGTGATATCTATCTTCACTTAAATTCATTTGCAGTTACAATCCATTATACCAGTTGAGAGTTAGATAAGAAAGGATGGGAAATGCATTGCCACAAATGTAAGCATTCAGCATCACAATACAACCCAGTAAATAAAAGCTATGTAAATGAACTAATTTGCAGTCATTACCCAATCCGTAATGGACTAGCATGGACATGTTACATTCTTTCAAAAACTGTACAAAAGTGCAACATTAAATTTCATTACAACAGCCAAGTTCAAATGCAAAACAAGATTACCACCCGCTGTACCAATAAAGTTCCCACAACTGTTTTTAAAATGTAATAAATTCCTACAATTCTAGCATAGAATTCTTTGGATTAACAATTAAAACAAAGCAAATTGCCATTCTGCATATTCAAATATAAAAACAAACTGTTAATACTCTATCTCCTGTAGAGACATATTTTACATTGTTGCAGAAGCATTACATAATTGCACTTTTTATCATGGCCCTATACATCAAGCTTCCCAACATTAATCTTACACGAGAGATTCCAAACAGAACATAAAAATCAGAGGAAACCTCACCACAGGTCACAAACAAGGGGAGATTTGGCAGACCTGGCAACGTTGTCAGCTGTGCAGCCTTTTAGCCAGGGCTGCAATTTAGATGCAAAATTAAACATGCTTTACAGGAAGATTTGCACAAGAATAATCAGTAACTATGTTCCTTTACACATTCCTTTTTAATTCATTTTGACATATTGGTCACAGGACAAAGTACAATATTAAGAAGGGTTTTCCAAAACACTTTTTCACCATTTGGAATAAAAAATTATTATCTTTTCCTCCGACGGAAAATTAAGTTAGACTAACATGCATTTAAATAAACCACATGCAGACATTCGCAGAGAAAGAGGATCCCAATTCGTGATAATTTCCAGCGTCAAAAAGTATGAGATAATGGCCTTGGTCTGGACTACAGTAGACCATCAACATTCGTTTTCGATTTTTATTTTACAAAATATATTGTTTAATCTTTGGGAAGGAAGAAGGGTGTAAAGGTTTCCTGAAGCTGAAGAATGTCTCCTTCAGTTACACCACCTACCTCAGCACACCCTTCAATTTAACCCATTTTGTAAAAACATTTTTAAACTCACCCCGCAGGCTACAAAGAACTGAAAGAGATAAATGTCATCAAATTTGATCACTAGTAGTAACCACCTACATGTCCCAGGAAGAATCCAACAAAATATACAACTTGCTTTTCTTTACAGGTTTTGTTCTAAACCAAAATCAAATGAATTACTTCGGAAAGAGGCAAGACTTTTGAACGGATTGTCTTTTCTTTTCAGCCCCAGTCCTTCCCCTTTAACGGAACCAATCGCTTTCCTGGACCCAGTGAAGGGGTTTCCGGGTGTGACGGCTTCTGAAGTTTCAGCACAGACAAGAGAGTTGATGACAGCAAGGTAACGGCTGCAGGAAGCAAGGAAGGAGGAGGGAGAGGCGATTCCGGCCGCCCCGACCCGACCTCCACCAGCCCCAGTAAGGAAACGGGGAGCGATCAAGAAGGCGAACGAGTGCCTTAAAGCGAATGCTTTCAGTCGGCACATCCCCATCCCGCATCCTCCCCGCTTCTCTCTCTCCTGTTGCTCCAGGAAGGATACTATTACTGCATTTGGACAAAGTACCAACTGACTTACCCCTCCCCAACTCTTGTCAATCGGTCCCTTTTTCCCAGGCTGGCTCCAAGTTTCTCCACGAGTTGTTCTCCTCACTTACTCACTCCCAGCTCATGTTGCTGCCCAGAGGCTGCTGCAGGGAGGGGAAAGGAAGCCGGGAACCGTGCGCGCGAATGCCCCGCCTTCCCAGGCCAGCGTCACGCGGCGGGCGGAACACCAGTCCTTTGTGATGTCAGCGCTGCCGCCGTTCGGCCCCAACCCGGCCGATTTGTCAATGAGTTCAGCCTCCCGCCACGGAGTGAGCAGCCTGCAACTTTGTTGCAAAACGTTACAGTGCCCTGCCCATTTGGCAACTATGTTTCTGTGTCAAGCTGCAGCATTCACCTCGCATTTTGGAAAACTTTGTATCCGCAGTTGCTGCGGTCCCATTCGGACGTGGGTCGACACACTGTCTTCGCCATGATAACTTCTGCAACGCGGTGACATTGTTGAAATTGCTAGGACTGCAGAATAAAAGTTTGCGGAATAATGTGGACCGACCCTTTTAATCCAAATTGCTGCTAAGAGTGTTTTTTAAACGAAGATCATTGTAATTTTTTTCTTCATGAACAGCGAAACGTTCGTAATTGTGGAATAATTGTACTTGCTTCTCGGAACCACTTTGTATAAAGATCATTTAGCTCTTTGGGATAACAATAAATCCGCAGCTTGGATACTTCACATTTAATCTGATATTTCTCAACTACATCTACCACAGCCTTCTTCCTTCATTTTACAAAGGAGGGACAGTTTCTTAACTCTTTCCTGAATATCCGTTGTGTACAATCAGCTAACCCACCCTTTGCCACGTATTATCACCTCCTGGGCACAAATTGGAGCCGAAAGCGCTTACTTCCATGTTAAGCAGAGGTAGTTGAAAGATTTCCAATACCCTGGTTCTGCTAGAGATGAGTCGAATTTAAATTTTATAATTAGGCTACCTGCTTCATACTTTTCCTGTGTTTCATTTTGTCCAGTAGGATTTCCATTGAACTCGGGAACCGCAAGTAAAGAAAGGCAAGACTGACCTAATGGAATAATTCCTTTTCAGCACTGCTCGGGGTCTAAGAAAAAGAACAGTATCCTAACCCATCAAAAACCTGTAAACCACCGTAAAATTAGAATCCATAATAAGCCGACCCATTCGCTCTCCCACCATTAGACTCCTCCCTCACGTGTTTCCCCCACTGACAAAGTCAGTATCCAACATTCTCCTTATGCTAGATGCCTTCTCAATACCAGCTCCTCTTCCGATATTAAATCGATAGGTGCAGTGCTGACTGAACTGTAGCCAGCTATCGTTTCAAGCACAATTTGTTTCTAGAAAATCACCTCTTGTCAGATTCAGCAGGAGTTGTGTTAAAACCTAATTCCAGGTCTTCCTACAATTAAAATGCCTTTCCTTCATCCGTCCGTGCAACACTCCCTTCCTAATATTACATTCTAGTTTCCAGTCTTTTGTCAAGTTGGTTTAACACACTTTAGCATCATTAAATAACTTACCCGGTTTCAAGGCAACTATTTCTAATGTATGATTACTCTGACTTTATAATGTCTTTCTGTTGTTTCTCTTTGAACTTGGACTAGTGGGAATGAGAGATCAAAAATTACAATTATACAGCAAATCCATTCTTCAAATTACATAGTTGAAATTAGATTAAACTGTATATATGGAATTGCCTGGCATTTGTGTGGCATGAATGTTACTTGCCACTTGTCAATCCAAACTTGGTTATTCCACATATTGCTGATAATTGATTGATTCAGATTTAAGAACATCACAGAAAAAGACCAAGTATTGGTATGATAATTATAAGAAAAACATGCTGTAACTATATATATTATGTATACACTGCAAAATTATTAATAAAAACAAAAATTGCTGGAGAAACCCAGCATTCTGGCAGGTAGAATCACAGAGTCATCCAGCATAGAAACAGATCCATCAACCCATCTCGTCCATAATGACCACATTTCCCAAACTGAACTAGTCCCATATGTTTGTATTTGGCCCATATCTTCTAAGTCTTATGAGCCTATCCAAATGTCTTTTTCATGGTGTAACTCTACCTGCATCTACCACTTCCTCTGGCAGTTTATTCCACATACAAACCACACTGTGTGAAAAATGTGCTTCCAGGTCCCTTTTAAATCTTTCTTCTCACCTTAAAATTATGCCTTCTAGTTTTGAACTCTCCACCCTGAAGAAGCTATCTTTGCTATTCATCTTATCTCTGCCCTTCATGATTTTATAAGCCATACCCATCAACCTGCTATGCTCCAGGGAAAAAAAACTTCCAGATTATTCGGCCTCCCCTTACAACTAAAACCCTCAATTCTTTTCTACATCCTTTCCAATACAATAATATCCTTCCTATAGCAGGGGAACTAGAACTGTACACAGTACCCCAAAAGTGGCTTCACTAATGCCTTGTATAACAACACATAATGTTCCAACTCCCATACTCAATACTCTGAACAATGAAGGTAAGCATGCCAAATGCTTTCTTCATCATTTTGTCTACCTATGATCCAACTTTCAAGTGACTATGTACCTGAACCCATAAGTATTTCTGTTCGACAACACTCCCCAGGACCCTACTATTAACGGTGTAAGACTGCCCTTGTTTGTCATATCAAAGCACGTAGCTTGCATTTATTTAAACTCTATCTGCTACTTATTGGCCCATTGGCCAAGGTGATCATGAGCTCATTGCACTCTTGGATGACTTTTTTCACTTTCCACAATGCCACCAATTTTGGTGTAATCCACAAACTTTCTAACCATGCTTCTTATATTCTCATCCAAAAAGAAAACAGAGTTGATGTTTTGAATCTAGTGACCCTTTTTCAGAAGCAAAATTATTATTTGATTTATGATTCTGAAGCTTAATGTTCTGAAATTAGTATGTTTTTATTTTGTTTCTGAGAGGACTTCAGAAAATATCTTTACATATTTAAAATTATAAAAGGAACCAATATGGTGAATGTGAAGAAAACTATTTCCACTTGTGGTTGCAAGGTGGAAACAGGAAGTTAAGGTGGGAGGAGTTCCTGTTATAGGTAAACACTAACACATCATCTAGGTTTAATGGCACTTTACTTTGTCATATATATAACTATGCAATCTGAAGAATGGATTTGCTATACAATTATAATATTTGATCTCTCATTCCTCTGGTCCAAGCTCAAAGAGAAGCAACAGCAAAAGAAAACATTACAAAGTCAGAGCAGTCAGAGATTGGAAATGGTTGCTTTGAAACCAGGTCAGTTTGTTAATGGTGCTTAAGGTGTTTAAACCAACTAGACAAAGGGCAGGAAACTGGATGTAACATTAGGAAGAACTTTTTAAAAATTTGTTTATAGGATGTCATCATCGCTGACTGGCTAGCATTCATTAACTGTCCCTAGTTGCTCTTTAGAAGTCGGTGATAAGCTGCTTTCATGAACCTGCTGGGGGATGACCCACAGTGCCATTAGGGAGGAAATTCTATCATTTTGATAGAGGAACAATGAAGGAACGATGATGTATTTCCAAGTCAAGATGGTGAGTGCTAGGAGGAGAACTTGAAGATGGTGGTGTTCCATGTATTTGCTGCACTTGTTCTTCTAGATGGAAGTGCCATGGATTGGAAGGTGATGTCTGAGGATCTTTGGTGAATTTTTTACATTGCATCTTATAGATGGTACACACTGCTGCTACTGAGCGTTGATGGTGAAGGAAGTGGATGCTCCGGGGCAACACAGTGGCTCAGTGGTTAGCACTGCTGCCTCACAGTGCCAAAGACATGGGTTTGATTCCAGCCTCAGGTCACTGTCTGTGTAGAGTTTGTACATTCTCCCCTTGCCAGCATGGGTTTACTCCAGGTGCTCTGGTTTCATCCCACAAACCAAAGATGTGCAGGTTAGGTAATTGGCCATGGGAAATTGCCCATAATGTTCAGGAATATGTAGGTTAGGTGCATTAGTCAGGGGTTAATACAGGGTAGGGGAATGGGTCTGAGTGGGTTACTCTTCAGAAGGTCAATGTGGACTTGTTGGGCCAAAGGGCCTGTTTCCACACTGTAGGATTCTGTGATTCAATGGTGCCAATCAAGTGGGCTGCTTTGTTCCAGATGGTATCAAGCTTCTTGAGTGTTTTTGGAGCTGCACCCATCCAGACAAATATTTCACCACACTCCTGAATTTTGCCTTAGAGTCATAGAGTCATAGAGATGTACAGCATGGAAACAGATCCTTTGGTCCAACCCATCCACGCTGACCAGACATCCCAACACAATCTAGTCCCACCTGCCACCCCCCAGCCCATATCCCTCCAAACCCTTCCTATTCATATACCCATCCAAATGCCTCTTAAATGTTGCAATTATACCAGCCTCCACCACTTCCTCTGGCAGCTCATTCCATACACATACCACCGTCTGTGTGAAAAAGTTGCCCCTTAGGTCTCTTTTATATCTTTCCCGTCTCACCCTAAATCTATGCCCTCTACTTCTGGATTCCCCGACCCCAGGGAAAAGACTTTGTCTATTTATCCTATCCATGCACCTCATAATTTTGTAAACCTCTATAAGGTCACCCCTCAGCCTCCGACGTTCCAAGGAAAACAGCTCCAGCCTGTTCAGCCTCTCCCTGTAACTCAGATCCACAAACCCTGGCAACATCCTTGTAAATCTTTTCTGATCCCTTTCAAGTTTCACAATATCGTTCCGATAGGAAGGAGACCAGAATTGCACGCAATATTCCAACAGTGGCCTAACCAATGTCCTGTACAGCCGCAACATGACCTCCCAACTCCTGTACTCAGTACTCTGACCAATAAAGGAAAGCATACCAAACGCCTTCTTCACTATTCTATCTACCTCCGATTCTACTTTCAAGGAGCTATGAACCTGCATTCCAAGGTCTCTTTGTTAAGCAACACTCCCTAGGACCTTACCATTAAGTGTATAAGTCTTGCTAAGATTTGCTTTCCCAAAATGCAGCACTTCGCATTTATCTGAATTAAACTTCATCTACCACTTCCCAGTCCATTGGCCCATCTGGTCCAGATCCTATTGTAATCTGAGGTAACCCTCTTCGCCGTCCACTACACCTCCAATTTTGGTGTCATCTGCAAACTTACTAACTGTACCTCTTATGCTCACATCCAAATCATTTATGTAAATAACAAAAAGTAGAGGGCCCAGCACCGATCCTTGTGGCACTCCACTGGTCACAGGCCTCCAGTCTGAAAAACAACCCTCCACCACCACCCTCTGTCTTCTACCTTTGAGCCAGTTCTGTATCCAAATGGCTAGTTCCCCCTGTATTCCATGAGACCTAAACTTGTAGATGATGGACAGGCTGTTGAGAGTCAAGAGATGTGTTACTCAAATCCTGAATAAAATAATGCTTAAGCAGCAAAAATGAAGTCTTTTCATCGGATTGAGCCCAGCATTCCTTCTCATTTTCTGTCTATCTGTGCAGATTCCAGAACTAGATGTCAATGCCATGTTCGGCACTCTGATAGCAATCACCCTGCATAAAACCTTGCAGCAGCTGCATAGACGTGCTGTCACACAATTTAGAGGGAATGTTGATTGAACCTATAGTTCACATCTTGACTGAGGAATATTTTGTCTGTCATTCCCTCCCACCATGTAGCTTCTCAGTGACCAAGACACCTCTAAAGAGGGTCTTCAGCTTCCTTCCCCACTCAGTGCCGTCCCTCAAGGTGATGACCCGTACAGATCAAAATTATGCAATGATATAATTTCAGCAGCTAAAATAATCCGTGAAAAGTTGTAAATTTTGATATCCCAAGTATTTTATCAAAGATATGTGTAAAAATATTCCAAAAGGCATAGAGATTGGCATTTATGCATGAAGTTGATCCACAACCAAAACATACAAAATACAAAAGACAAACCAACTGGAGAAGTAGTAAAAAGACCAAAAGATGCAACATGGATAAGGAACAGATAAGGAAACAAGAAGCAACATAGTTCAAGATGTAGAACAAGACCAGTTTGTATTAGCAAATAAGATTCAGTGTTACGCAATTTAGATACGTACTAATGTAGTTTGTTAGAGGTTGATGGTCAACTACTTAAAAACTATTACTCTGTTCTCTTCTTCCTGTATCTAATTAATTAACCAATTCACACACTCGTTATGTATCACTACTATTTGTAATAATGATAATTTAGAAGTGAATGTACTGTCATGAAGTTTATGTATGACACAAAAATTGATGGGAAGGCAAGTTGCGAGGATGACACAAATATTCTGTAGAGGGCTGTTCTTGAGATTTCTGAAGAGTTACATTTTGATTTTCAAGGATTATTATTTTGGTTGTCAGGGCTCATTTTTCATTTTCCTGCCTCGTAAAGCTTCCATCTCCCACAGCATCGCTGTGCCCCTGACTTCACTCCCTTTTCTGACGTGACAGTATGTGAGTGATTTTTAAAAATGCAGGAACAAAACCACCTGAGATTGGAGGAGTGGTTCTTCACAGAATTTCTCACCCCCATGAGTGGGGCAACTTTCTGCTGATGATTGAATTTTTCAGGGTGGTTTAAGGACAAATTTGCTCCATGTGTTTTGAATATGATGGGTAAAGTTTAAGACACAGTATTCAGAGAAAAGAAAGGCTTCTGGAGAAATTTGAGTTAATTAGGGAAACCAGCACTTATTTGTAAAAGGCAGATTATGGTTGACTGACTAAATTGCTTCTTTTTGTTGAAGGAACATAGAAAGCTTATGAATTAAATGCAAAGGACGTTGTCTTCATGAATTTTAAGGGAGCATTTTGTAAAAGACCACATAAAAAGGCTGGTTTGATAAACAAGAAGTCATGGAATAGAGTTGGTGGCCAATCGGGAAAAACTTTTAGAGGACAGCAAGGTGTCATCAGACTGGAGAATGGTAGACAGAAGTGCTCCCTACAGGTGAATACAAAAACCACAGTTTTGTTTTACTATGTATAGTGAGACATAGAGAACAAAAGAAAGGATGTAATAGTGACCTTACAGAACTCCATAAACTTCTATCAAGAATAGACAGGTTAATAGACAGGTAGGCAGGAAGGATGCTTCTGATGACCAGGGAGTCCAGAACTCAGAGTCACAGTCCAAGGATACAAAGTAGGCCATTGAGGACTGAGGTAAGGAGAAATCTCTTCAGCCGGAGAGTGGTGAGCCTGTGGAATTCTCTGTTACAGAAAACAATTGACACCAATACATTGGATGTTTTCAAGAATTAGTTAAATATGGTTATTCGGGCTAAAGCAATTAAGGAGTATAGAGAGAAATGGGGTACTGAGTTGAATAATCAACCACAATCACATTGAATGATCCAGGGGCCAAATGGCCTAATCTTGCTGCTATGTTTTACCTTTCCATGTTCAATTTAAATGGATCCCTAGTTCAGCCTCAGCAGGAGTATTCAGTTTTCTTCCCTTCTGCAGGTCACACTTAGGGAAAGATGTGAAGATATTAGAAAATGTGCAGGCAAGATTCACAAGAATGGTTCTAGGGATGAGAAACTTCAGTTGTGTAGATTAATAGGAAAAATTGGGACCGATTTCCTGGTTGAATAAAATATTAAGTTGACTTGGTGGAGGTGTTCCAAATCATGAGACAAATCTGAGCAGAGTAGATAGGAGGTGATGATCACATAGATGAAGGATTGAGAACAGATAGGCACAGATTTAAGTTAATTGACGAACAAAGCATAAGGAAAAGCTTTTTCACACAGCGAATGGTTGGAATCTGAAAAGCACTACCAGAGTATAGTGGAGGCAGATTCAATTCAGGCATTCAAGAGAGAATTGCATTATTATCCAATTAGTACAATTGGTGATCTGCTCCTTCACAGAGCCAGCATATCTCTATCCACTTAAAATATGCTTCTGAAATTCAATGCTGAACCTCTGGCTGCACTGTCAACTATTATTTTTTAAGATGCAGCAATGAAACTGTGTGCTTATGGAAACATATCCAGCTCATGGACTGAACCAGGCTACGCCTCTGGGTATCTGCTCGCTGTCATAGCACACTTACTCTGAACCAGTCTGAGTTTCTGGTCAATGGTAACCCCTAGGATGTTGACAGCCATTGAATATCAAGGGGCAGTGGTTAGATTGCCAGTTAATTGGAGATAGCCATTGCATTGTATTTGTGTAGCATGAATGTTACTTGCTACCTGTCAGCCTGGGCCTGCAATATTGTCCAGGTCTTGTTGAACATGGACTGCTTTAGTATCTGAGGAGTTGTGAATGGTGTGGAACATTGTGCACTCATCAGTGGATATCCCCACTTCTGACTTTATGATGGAGCAAAGGTCATTGATGAAGCAGCTGCACATGTTTGTGGTTAGGACACTACCCTGAAGAACTCCTCAGAGATGTCCTGGAGTTGAGATGACTGACCTCCAATAACCACAACTATCTTCCTATATGCCAGGTATGCCTCTAACCAGTGGAGAATTTCCCATCGATTCCAAATGATTCCCGTTTAGCTAGAGCTCCTTGATGCCAAACTCTGTTGATTGTGGCCTTGATGTCAAGTGCTGCCACTTTCACCTCACCTCTGGAATTCAGCTCTTTTTTTGTCCATTTTGTACATGGCTATATTGCGGTCAAGAGCTGAGTGGCCCTGATGAAACCCAAACCAGGCATCACTGAGCAGGTTATTACTGAGCAGGTGCTGCTGGATAGTATTGTTGATGACACCTTCCATCACTTTACTGACAATCTAGGATACAATGCTGCAGTGGTAATTGCCAGGTTGGAGTTGTCCTGCCTTTTGTGTACAGAAGATATCTGGGCAGGTAGTTACCCGTGTTGTAACTGTACTGGAACAGCTTGGCTAGGAGAACAGCAAGTTCTGGAGCAGAAGTTTTCAGCACTATTGCACGAGACTTTGCACTTTGAGTTGTTGAAGACTAGTATCTGTGATGCTGGGGACCTATGGAGGAGGTTGAGATGGATTATCCATTCAACATTGCTGGCTGAAGGTTGTTGCGAATGCTTCATCCTTATATTTTACATTGATGTGCTGGGCTCTTTGATCATTGAACATGGAGATACTTGTGGAACCTCCTCCTCCTGTGAGTTGTTTAATTGTCCACCACCATTCATGACTGGAGGTGGCAGGACTGCAGAGCTCAGATCTGATCCGTTGGTTGTGGGATCATTTAGCTCTGTCACTTGCTGCCCTTCTGCACTCACCATTGAATTACGGTTGATTACCTGGCTTGATGATAATGATTGAGTAGGGGATAGGCAGGCCCATGAGGTTGCACATTGTTTCAGAGTGCTGCCACTGCTATTGATGGCCCTCTGTGCCTCTTGGAAGCAAAGTCTTGATTTGCTAATTCAAAATCTGTCCCATTTATCACAGTAATAGAGCCATCTAACAAGATGGAGATTATTCTCAATGTGAAGGCGGGACTTCATCTCCACAAAGACTGTGCAGTGGTCACTGTTACTGACACTGTCATGGACAGATGTATCTGCTGCAGACAGGTTAGTAAGGATGAGTCAATGGAAATTGGAGGAAAACTCTCCACTGTTTAGAGTCATTATTCAAGCACATAGGAAGATGATTGTGGTCAGTCATCTCAGCACCAGGACATCTCAGTAGGAATTCCTCAAAGTAGTGATAAAGCCCAATTATCTTCAGCTGTTTCATCAATTACCTCCCCTCCATCATAAGGTTAGAAGTGGGAATATTTGCTAAATATTGCACAATGTTCAGCACCATTTGCGACTTTTCAGATAACTGAAGCAGTCCACGTTCAAATGCAACAAGATGCAGTCAATACCCAGGCCTGTGCTGACAACTGGCAAGCGACATTCATGCCACAAAAGTTCCAGGCTATGACCATCACCAATAAGAGACAATCTAATACCACTCCTTGGCATTCAATGTTGTTACTATCACTGAATATCCCACTAACAACACCCCGGCTGATAGCATTGACCAGAAACTCAACTGAACTCTCCATATAAATACAGTGTCTACAAGAGCAGGTCAGAGGCTAGGAATACTGTGGCAAGTAACTCACCTCCTGACTCCTCAAAGTCTGTCGATCATCTACAAGGCACAAGTCAGGAATATGACAGAATACTCCCCACTTATCTGGATGGATGCAGCTTGATCAACACTCAAGAAGCTTGACATCATCCAGGGCAAAGCAGCTCAGTTGAATGGCAACACATCCATACACACAACCAACAGCACTTAGTAGCAGCAGTACATATGTCTCTCAGATGCACTGCAGAAATTCACCAAAGATTCTTAGAGTATCTTCCAAACCCATGACTACTTCCATTGAAAAGGACAAGGGCAGCAGACATATGGGAACAACAACACCTGCAAGTCCCCCTCTAAGCCACACACCACCTTGATTTGAAAAAAAACTGTCATTGGATCAAAATCCTGAAATTCCCTCCCTCAGGGCACAAGGACTGCGGTAGTTCAAGAAGTTAAAAGTCACACAATACCAGGTTATAGTCCAACAGGTTTATTTATAAGTAAAGGAGCTGTGCTCCAAAGCTTGTATTTTCAAATAAACCTGTTGGACTATAACCTAGTGTTGTGTGACTTTTAACTTTGTCCACCTCAGTCCAACACCAGACCATCACAACATGGTTCAAGAAGGTAGCTCACCACCATCTTCTGAAGAGTAACTAGGTATGAGCAATAAATGCTGGCCAGCCAGCAATGCCTAAGTCCTACAGATGATTAGTAAGGTCAAGTCTGTTTTTTCCTCTTATTGTTTCCTTGCCTGGACTGCAGAGAGTCCAGCAGCTCTGTCCTTTAGGACCCAAGCAGCTTGATCAGTAGTGCTGCTCCTGAGCCACTTTTGGTGGTGGACATTGAAATCCCCTACTGACTACATCCTGTGTGCTTACTGCCCCCAAGTAATTGCTCCAAATGTGGCTCAACATGAAGGAGTATTGATTCATTCTTAAGGAGGATGGAACATGGTAATCAGCAAGAGGTTTCCTTGCTCCTATCTGACTTGATGCCATGAGACTTCATGGGATCCAGAATCAATGTTGAGGACTCCCAGGGTAACACCCTCCCGACTTTGTGCCACTATGATGCCACCTCTGCTAGGTCTGTCTGCTGATGGGACAGGACATATCCAGGGATGGTGATGATGTTTGTGATATTGTCTGCAAGGTATGATTCCATGAATATGACTGTGTCAGGCTGTTGCTGAACTAGTCTATGAGCCAGATGTCCCAATTTTTGCACTTGACTTAAGATGTTAATAAGGAGGACTTTGCAGGGTCGACAGGGCTTGTGCAGGTTGTCCCGATACATATTAACTTTTTAAAGATAGCATAGGTACAAAAGGGCTGCCAGTGAATTCCAAAATAATTAGTGAGTAATGAATTGTTTTAGGAATGGCATGTGGTAAGGGGAATTCCAAAATCAGACATGACAGATGCCAGATGGAAATGGTAGGTAATTAATGAAGTGAGTTTGGTAAGATACTTTCACTAAAGAGTAACAAGAGGATGGAGTCAAAGATATTTTACCATATTTGAAAAGGTAGCTAGAGTGATTAACTGGCCTAAAGATATATGTTACGGAGTGTTATGACAAATGGGCTATCACCATGTTTGCCAGTTTATCAGAAGAACAATCTATAGAGTATGAAACTGTCAAAGAGGCAGTACTTAATGCTTATGAGTTTACACCTGAAGTTTATCCATTAAAATGTAGAGCTAGAAGAAAGAAACTTAATAAATAATTTTTGAATTTGCAATGAAGAAACAAATGCTATGGGATCAGTGGTTTAAATCTCTCAAGTTACAGAACAAAAAATTAAGAATGTGAAGGAAACTGTGATCATGGAAAAATTTAGGAATAGCATTCCTGCAAATTTAAAAATACTTATTTAGATGAGCATCAAGTATTCAAGATTCAAGAAAGAATCAATTTTGACAGCTACCTATAATACATCAAAGAGACAATTTCGGTAGGTAGACATTCATGTAGAAACCCAAACGGAATTGGCTCTTGTCAGCCATGCGTTTATTGTGAATTATGATTAATGATGATACCGTTGAGCTAAATCTTAGTGGTGAACATCTGTGCTTTAACTTGCAATGGCTTCTCTTCCCACCAGTGCATCATTATCTCTGAAAGATCCCAACGGTCAATTTTTGGATGCCATCTTTTTTCTCATCTACACACATTCTCCTTGCCTTTCAGCAATACCATCTGGACAAACCTTTTAGATTCCACTTGTAACCAAATAAAACATTATTTACCTCATCACTATCTTCCTCAACCCCTGATCATTTCTGATTTATCACACTACTTGTCCGATATCTAATGTCATATGAAAATTTTCAACCAATTAAGCAAAGGGGAGACTGAAGCAATTGTCTTTGATTGCAACTACCAGCATTGTTCATTAGCCAGTTACTCCATTCCTCTCCCAGTCAAATTTTTAAGAAACAGACTATTTGCAACTTTGACATTTGATCCCAGATGAACTTCTGAGAACATAACTATTCATTGTCACCAGTTACTTGCACCCCCATAACACTGCTTCATTCATTTCCTGCATCAACTAGTCTGCAATTGAAATGATCGTCCATATCTTTTCAACTTCTGGAATTAGACCATAATATGTAGAAACAGAAGTAGGCAATTTAGGCCAACAAATCTGCTCTGTCATTCAATGAGATCTTGGCTGATCTGATAATCCTCAAATCCAATTTCCTGCCTTTTTGCCACAATCCTTAATTCCCTTATTGATTAAAAATCTGTTTATTGCAGCCATGAATATACTCAATGACCCATGCTCAAAGATATCCACAGATTCATTGTCCTTTGAGAGAAGAAATTCCTCCTCATTTCTGTCCTAAATGAAATTCTGAGATGATGCCCTCTGGACTTAGATCTCCCACAAGGGGGAGCAATCTCTCTGCATCCACTCTGTCAAGTTCCATAAGAATTTTGCATGTTTCAATAAGGTCACCTCTCATTCTTTTGTGTTCAATAAGTACAAGGCCAACCTACTCAACCTCTTCTTATAAGACAATCCCTCCATACCTGTTAACAACCTAGTGAACCTCCCCTGAACTGTCTTCAATGCCTTAATATTCCATTAAATAAAATAAACTAAAACTGTTCTGAAGGAATGACTTGGAGGTGTCAGGTTTGGACTGGCGTGTACAAAGTTAAAAAAAACACACAACACCAGGTTATAGTCCAACAGGTTTATTTGGAAGCACAAGCTTTCAGAGCACTACTCCTTCACCAGGTGGTTATGGTGTATAAGATCGTAAGACACAGAATTTATAGCAAAGGTTTACAATGTGATGTAACTGAAATTATATAGTGAAAAAGATCTGCATTGTTCTTAAGTCTCTCATATTTTAGCATGACCATGTTGCTTTCAGTTCTTTCATATGTAAATCCCAAAGGTTTTTTAAAGTTACATTCTCAGCTGAACTTTAACAATAGGTGCCATATTGACCCAGATAATGCATTGTAGATGTGAGGTGCCCTGTGTGAGGCTGTCTGTGCTCCAATGTTCAGACTGATTCTATTTCTAAAAAAAGGGATCTTACATGGATTCATGCAGTGTTTGATCAAAATAAAATGTAATTCTGCAAGTACGAATTCAGCCCACAAACGTATGTGTGTGTGTGTATGTCTGAGTGTGAGTGTAAAGGGGTATAAGTCTGTGTGAGGGTGCGTATGTGAGTGTGAGTGTGGGTGTGTGTGTGAGCATGTAAGAGTGAGCTTGTGTCTGTATGAGTGTGTGTGTGTGTGTGTGTGTGTTTAGTACATTAGGGTTACCTGTAGTATGACATGAACCCAAGGTCCCGGTTGAGTCCATCCCCATGGGTCTGCCTTGGAGGGTGGTCACATTAAGGTCCGAGGTCGAATGTCCTGGACTGCTGAAATGTTCTCTGACAGGGAAGGGTTACTCTTGTCTGTTGATTGTTATGCGGTCTCCATTCATCTGTTGCCGTAGCCTCTACTCAGTCTTGTCAATGTACCATGCCTCAGGGCATCCTTGCCTGCTGCGTATGATATAGACAATGTTGATCAAGTCGCATAAGTACCTGCTACATACATAGTGGGAGGTATCCCCACATGTAATGGTGGTATCCGTGTCAACACTCTGACACGTCTTGTAGTGTCTACCATGACAAGTTTGTATGGTGTTGTCCTGAAAGCCGTGCAGTTTGCCGGCCCGTTTTGAAGGAAGGTCACTAGACCCGAAACATTAACTCTGCTTTCTATCCACAGATGCTGCAAGACCTGCTGCATTTTTGCAGCAATTTCTGATTTTGTTTCTGATTTCCAGCATCCATAGTTTTTTGTTTTTTTGTATTTTTTTAATTCAAACTGTTCGCCATATTCCAACTGTGGTCTGACTAGTACTTTTTGTAGTAACAGAAAAATCTTCCTACTTCAATACCCATTCCCTTTGTGATCTAGGCCAATATTCCATTTGGCTTCCATATCATCTGCTGAACTTGGATGCTAATTTTCTGTGATTGAGGGATGATCACTCCTAAATCCTTCTGTTCTGTAGCTTTCTCAATTTAATTTAATAATATTCACCTCCTTTATTCTTCCTGCCAAGGTGCATAACCCCATGTTTCCCCACCTTGCATTCCAACTGTCAAGTTTTTTGCCTACTTGCTTAAGCTATCTATATTGGGGATTCAAGATGGCAGTAACCCATTCAGTCTAAGTCTGCTGAGCTCTGCCCAGGACCCAGACAAAGTGGGGTACCTACCCTCCCCTCACTTTTTAAACTACTAAAAATAGCTTTTCCCCAACAGCTATAGTGTTTTTGTACCAAACTTGCCCCCCCGCAGTAACAGATGCGTCCGCAGCCACCCCGGGGGACTTACCTGCAGAGGTGAGCCTGATCTTGGAGTTTGTCAAGCTCTGAGAGAAGATCGACGTGTCGATTGAAGAGACGTGGTCCAGATTGGTGTCGATCTCAGTCATACTGCAGAGGCATGACCAAGAGATCGAGAAATTTGAGCAGCGTGTTGGAGGGGCGGAGCAAAGGGTCATGGCCTCCAAGACCGCTGCTGAATCTTCCGTGGGTCATGTCCGGGCTCTGGAATGTCGAGTCCTGGCCTTAGAAGAGCATATCAATGACCTCGAAAATCGAAGTCGTCTGAAGAATATTCGCTTGCTGGGCCTTCCCAAATGGGAGGAAGAAGGCCAGCTCGTTGACTTTTCGGAGCAATGGCTCCCACAACTTCTGAAGCTGGAGTCTGAGTTAGGCCGGGTGTAGGTTAAGCGGGTCCACTGGGTTGCTGTACACAGGCTCGGGTCAGACTCGCACCCCCGCCCGGTCCTAATGTGACTCCAGCACTACAGGGAAAAACAAATGTTGCTGGAGGCCTCCAGAGTTTTGGTGAAGGATCCCCAAGCCGTGGTATACAAGGGATCCAAAATAATGCTGTTCTAGGACTTCTCTCCAGTTGTGGTATGCAAGAGGAAGGCGTTTGACAAGGTAAAGAAGCGCCTGTGGGATTTAAATATTTAATATTCCATGAGATACCCATCAACACTGAGCTTCAGTCATGGAGGGTCTGTGTATAACTTCGAATCTCTAGAAAAAGTAAAAGAATTTTTGGATGCCCTCAAATAGACTGAAGGACTTGAACTATATGGACAATTACTTTATTTTACCCTTTTTTTCCCCTCCTCCTCCCCCTTTCTCTTTTCCATCCTTCTTGGGGGAGGTTCTTTCTCTTAACGCTTATTTATAATTTGCTTGGTTTGTCTATTGTTGGGGGATGTTTTTGAGTTTTCCTTTAATATTTGCAGGGATTGTGATTTTATATATTTCATTTTATGTTGCTGTTTTGTTAAGAATGCCTAGGAAATAATTTGGAAGGGCGGGTTGGTTGCCCACTTTAATTTTTGTATTATAAGACATTGGCATTTGTTTATCTTAGTCTGTAATGCCTGGGTTGAGGGCATGGCTCCAGCTGGGAGGTGTTATGGTGGGATTATTGGATGAAAGGAGTGGTCCCTGTGGACAAAGGGGGAAAGTCTCCTCTTAATTATGTCTTATGTTATTATTTTTTAGGAGTAGTTCTTAGTAGTGTTGATTTAGTTGTTTTAAATTTAAATTGTTTTAAAGTTGCATTTCTAAATTTATGTGAGTTGTTTATGGTCTCTACTCAATGCTTTTTGAGTGGGGTTCTTCCTCCTGGGGGGTCTCAGACTTTCTTGAATGACCATGGCTAGTCATTTGTTTAAATGCTGCAGCTGGAATGTCAAAGGGAGCCACTTGCCAGTTAAAAGGAAAAAGATACCATCAAGTCTTAAGAAAGAGAGGTTGATGTCACCCTTTTACAGGAGACACATCTAATTGATAAGGAGCATTCGATGCTGCAGCAAGGAGGATTTGGTCAGGTGTTCTTTTCATCTTTCAATTTGAAAAGTAGGGGAGTGGCCATTCTTATCTGGAAGAATCTTCCCTTCCAAATGCTAAGCCAGATAAAAGGTGAGTCCAAACAATTTATATTACTTAAAACCCAAATTTATGGAGAGGAGTACGGGATTTAGAATGTATATTGCCCCCCAGCACATCCTTCTAAATTTGTAACAGATGCATTCTCCAAGTTGATGGCTCTTGGGGTGCGTCACATAACTATAGGGGGAGATTTTAATTGCGTTATCAATCCCGAGGTGGACAGGATACCTAAGAGCTCTGCAGGTATATCTCTGAGATCTAGGCAGTTGGCTGATTTGAATAGGGAGTTGAGACTGGTAAATGTGTGGAGGTGTCTTCACCCTGAGGGTAGAAATTTTATTTTTTATTCTAACCCACATAAGTGCCATACCAGAATCGATTTTTTTTGTCCCCTTGACCTTTTTGAATTTGATATTGTCTTGTAAAATAGGGAATATTGTTATTTCTGACCACGCAGCAGTGTTTATGGAGGTCAAGACTAGTGATGACAAGATGGTTTCCTGGCATTGGCATATGGACCCTTTCCTATTGAAGGATAGTAAGATAGTAAGGAATTTAAAACTTTCTGGGACATCAACTCAGGTACAGCCAGTAACCCATCGGTGATATGGGAGATTGCTAAGGTGTATGGGCGTGGCTTGGTCATCTCATATTCTGCAACCCAAAAAGACAACAGGGCGAACAACAGCATCTGCTTGAGGCTCGCCTGAAGGCAGCTGAGACAGCGTATGTTGATAGGCCGTCTATTACTAAATTATAGTGGATTACAGCCCTCAGGGCTACTATGAATACCGCACTTACTCAAACAGCAAAGAGGGAGATACTGTTTGCGAAGCAGAGATTATTTGAGCCGGCGATAAGCCGGGCAGATATGTAGCATACCTTGCCAGAAAGAAAAAGGCTCCCCAATCCATTATATCTATTAGAGAAGGTGCTGGTACTTTGACTTGTGATCCTAAAAAGATCAATGCAACTTTTAGAAAGTTAGATTTGTATAAGTTGGAGGGCTGAGAGGAAAGAGCAAGAAAGATGGAGTCATTTTAAAAAACTGACCCTCTCGGGCTTAACCTTGGAGCAGGTGTCATTTTTGAATGCTCCCCTGACAACCCACGAAGTGCAGAAGGTGGTGAGGCAGCTCCAGAGCAGTAAAGCGCCTGGGCCAGATGGATTTCAGGCCGAGTTCTATAAAGAATGTATCGATGAAGTGGCCAGACCACTTATGGATATGTATAACTATTCATATTGTCAGGGTTGCCTCCCACTCTCTCTGAGAGAAGCAAATATCTCTCTCATACTTAAGAAAGGAAAAGCCCCAGATGACTGTACTTCGTACAAACCTTTATTCTTATTGAATGTGGACTTCAAAATCCTCTCAAAAATGTTGGCATAAAGACTGGAGAGGGTTTTAACATTTATTATAAAAGATGATCAGACGGGGTTTATTAAGGGTCACAGATCTACTAATAATATCAGAAGAGTGTTAAACATGGTACAAGACTACCAGCAAGGAGCAATACCGGGATTAGTCGTCTCCCTAGATGCAGAGAAAGCATTCAACCAGGTGGAATGGCCATGTCTTTTGTATACTACGGAACGGTTTGGTATTGGAGAGGTTTCCATGTATATGTCACTGTTGGATCTCTGGACGGTTGTGGGCATGTTTTGGATATGCTTGTCAAAGGGACCATGGCGAATTTCTGCACTGCATCTTGTAGATCATATACACTGCTGTGTGATGGAAGGAGTGAATATTTGTTGATGTGGTGCCAATCATGGTGTTAACTTTCTTGAGTGTAGTTAGAGATGCGAGAGTGTGGTGCTGGAAAAGCACAGCAGATCAGGTAGTTTCCAAGGAGTAGGAGAGTTGACGCTTTTGCCTAAAACGTCAACTTTCCGCTCCTCGGATGCTGCCCGACCTGCTGTGCTTTTCTAGCACCACACTCTCCACTCTGATCTCCAACATCTGTAGTCCTCACTTTCATGTAGGTTAAGATGCACTGATCCAGGCAAGTGGTGAGTATCACAGAATTATAGAGCAAATGCATGCCATTCAGCCCATTCAGTCTTCACTGTCTCTATTATCTAATCTAGCTTTAATATCTAGTTCAAATACCATGTATTTTCCCCATATCCTTGCACACCATTATTATCCAAAAAACACTGAATGTCCTTTTGAATGAATCAATTGTACCTATGTCCAGCACATTACCAGGTAGTGCATTCCATATCCTACTAATAAAGTTTTTTTTCCTCACATCACCCTTGCTTTGTTTCCAAATCACTTTAAATCCATGCCCGCTTGCTCTTGTTTGTTTCACAAGCAGAACAGCTTATCCCATTACACTGTAATCCATTACACTCCTGTCTTGTGTCTTATGAATGCTTTGGAAAGTCAGGAGGTGAGTTACTTGCTGCAGGATTCCAAACCCCTGACCTGCTTCTGTAGCCAGTGTATGACTAATTCAAGTTGGCAGTGGTTGGCACTGCATGCTCACACAACATCAAGCCATTCAAGAAGGCAGTTCACTATCAACTTTCTAAAGGCAATTGAGTATGGGCAATAAATGTTAGCATAGCCACATGAATGAATGAACTTTTAAAAATTTACCCTACCTACATAAATAGAGACATGTGATTTCTCTTTTTACTAACCACACAAATCAGTGAAGGTATCAAACTCTCATGGAAAGCTCCACACTTGACAACTTCTGTGGCCAATTAGCACCAGAAGGACTGGATTGGTTGATAGGAACATAATTATTTAATTTAATACCTTCTTTTTTTATGGTTTAGTTAGTTTAATAACAACATAACTATTTAAATAAGAACCCTTTAAAAATGGTGCATTTTGTTCTTAGCTGCTCAACCAACCCAATGTTTGTTTACTTCTTTGTACTAACTGAATCACATTAAATTCACATGATGACGTTACTCTTGGATCGAAAGATTTATTCAATGTTTAAATGCTTCTGATAAGGAGTCACTGGACCCGAAACATTAATTCTGGTTTCTCTGCACAGATACTGATAGACCTGCTGAGTTTCTCTAGCAATTTCGATTTTGTTATTCAATGCTTCGTAGTACCACTCGGAATTTCCCGGACCTCCTGTTTAGAGATGAGGAAAACAGGTTGATTGACTGATGTCTTCCACAGCTTATCCGCTAACGAAAACTCACACTGTGCAAAACCAATGAGAGTCGGAGAGAGGCGGGATTTCCAGTGATGGTGCAAAGCTGCCGGAAGCGACCGGATGGATGTGCTGCGAGTTGTAGTTCTCTGGCCTGGGGATGATCTCCAGAAGTGAGCAGAGGGAGGGTGTGAGAAACTACAGCACCCAGGAAGCTGCTGCAGCGCCCGCAGTTCCGGTGACTTGATGTCATTTTTGCCTTGTTGGAATCTACTATCGGAGAGAAACATCGGCTGCCGGTGTGGAGTGAGTGAGTGAGAGAGAGAGAGAGAGAGAGGACCGGGCAGTGAGGAACAGGGTAAGACAGCAGCCTGAGAGGGGGACAGACCATAGGGGAAGGACAGAATAACCCGGGGAAAATCTTCGGAGTGTCGGTATCTGTCTGTATTGGGAAATGTAGCGAATTGTCCTCACTGGGGGCAGCAAGTGGCAACGGGGTGTCATTCACTTGTTTCGCTTTTTTTTAACTGTAAACAAATCGAAGTGTGTTATCTTTTCAATGGGCCGTGAAGACGCGCAGAGGTTAATTGTGTGTTACAATCCCTTTCCATTTTACCGATCACATAGACAGCTCTTGGTCATGTCAAGTTGATCTTCCTGCAGCAGATTGTAGTGTTCGTTCCAGGAAGTACTCCTGCTCTAAATCTAAAAGCTATGGAATAATAAATCTCTTCCTCATTTCAAGGATATTTTAATCCGCCGTTTGTGTCGTTTGAAAGTAAGTTTTTGTGTTAATTTGCTAAACGCAGTGAAAGGCGCTGGTATGAATGTAGCTTTGAAATACTTTCGCACTTTTGGAAGTCAATATCTTTTTTCATCGACTTGTAACATCTGTATTACACATTGCTTTACATCCGGTTAAAGAAACGAAAAGGAGTGCCACTGATTGCTGCCTTTGAAGACATTATTATTGTTTCAGCAATAATTAAGATTTAGATGTACGTTTGCATCCCAGTGCTGGTTTGGGATCTATTCATTGAAATACCGTTGTCAAAATAGTAGATGATTCAATTGAACACAAACTTAGAACAAAAGTAGAAATTGCTGCAAAAGCTCAGCAGGTCTGGCAGCATCAGTGGAGAGATGACAGAGTTAAAAAGTTTTGGGTTGAGTCACCTTTCCTTGGACTTAGAACGTTTGCCCATCCCTTAATATTTCATTTTCTGCACACTGTCTTCCTGTTTGTGCACTGGATACTGTCCTGTTTGAGGGATATAATTCTGCCTTCTGATTGAAGGGCAATTTCAGCAATCCCATCACGGCTGTAAAATAACTGTACTGATCTATTTTGTTACTATAGCATTTGTAAATTAAGATGATTGTCTGCAGAATAAAGTTATTCCTGAAGGGCTTATGCCCAAAACGTCAATTCTCCTCCTTTGATGCTGCCTGACCTGCTGCGCTTTTCCAGCAACACATTTTTAAGCTTTGATCTCCAGCATCTGCAGTCCTCACTTTCTCCTAGCAATAAAGTTAGCATTTTATTAAAAGAAGACATGCTTTAGAATTTTTTTTCTCCTAATAATAATGCTTAGTCAAACTTTACAATCAAATCCTTCCCATAGTGGCTTCCATTTGTAAAGGTACGTCCTGTAACAATCACAGAACAGCACCTCTTAATGGCAGTATGACAACAAGCAAAATTGCCTGTGCAATAATCCTTTATTTCTGCTAATTAATAATCCAGTTCAAACCAAACAGCCTCTTCCTCCTTCTACTCCCTGTGGTCCTACTTGGACGTGGAAGAGCCTGGAATTCACTGCTTGGAAACGTGGTGAAGGCAGGTTCAATTGAGGCACTCGAGAGCATTATTTCTGTTTCTATTTAAACAATCATCCATACGTTTCTTGCCTGACATAAAATCACTGATACAGTCACCAACAGAAATGGCATTGCCTGCTATCTCCAGCAAATTTATTTGTCATTCAAACTGCAGCAAAAGATTTGCAGTGAATTGAGAATGACAGCAGCTAGAGCTTGGAGCAAGCTTGTCTCCCCTTGAAAAAAGTTTTCAGGCAGCTCACCTGCTGATGTGTGTAACCGCAGCTGTTCAGCTTCAAGAAAGTTTGTCAAATTTCTTATTTATATGAATCATTTTGTGATTGGGAATACTCACTTCTGACAGGGGAATGCCATTTGGTTTCTATGTCATCAGTTACAAAAATAGATGTTTATCTGATTTCTAATATGCAACAATGTCATTATAGGTAAAAGTTAGCTTATAAAGTGTAGGAATTTCCTCTGGAAGCAAAACTGGGTTGCAGCAAGTGCCATCTGAGGTGATAGTTGTACACTAGGGTCTGTGTATATCTGTATAAATACATTTCACACAACACAGAATTACATGTGTCACAGTGCACCGGGAGGATATTCAGCCCATTGTCTGCACCTCTCCAAAAGAGCTTCATGACTTAATGCCATTCCTTAGCCTTTTCCTTATATATTTGTACATTGAATGATTAATTAAATAGAAACAAAAAACAATTCCCTCGAGTGTTTCAATTGAACCTGCCTCCTCCATGTTTCCAAGCAGTGCATTCTAGACGTGAACCACTCGCATGAAAATGTTTTTTTTATCCCTCTCACCACATTTGATTCTTTTATAAATCATTTTAAATCTATGCTATCTCTCGTTCTTGATCCTTTTACGAGCAGGAACAGTTTCTATTCAGTCCTTATGATTTTGAGAACTTCTACCATGTTCCCTCTTAGCTGCCTCCTTTCTGTGGAGAACAATACCAATATCTCCAATCTGTATAGAGTCATACAACACAGAAACAGACCCTTTGGTCCACTGCATCCATGCCGAACTCAGTCCCAAACCAAACTAGACCCACCTCAACCTAAATTTCTCACTTCTGGAATTGTTCTAGTAAATCTCTTCTGTGTCTCCAATGTGTTCACATTCACTACTAGGATGACACCAATAACTGTACACAAATCCCCAAGTGTCTTCTCCAAGTTCAGTATCACCTCCTTGCTCTGTACCATATGCCCCTATTAATAAAGCCTGTACTGTGCATTTCTAATTAGCCTAGTTCTTAATTAGATAGCTGAATCTTTGTGATACTCATATCATAGATCTTAAAGTTCTACTATAATGAATTACTACTCTGGCCTGCATTCAGAAATGGTTTAAGTTTCTTCTTAAAGTATATCTTTCTTCTCTCTGTAGATGTCTCTTATTGATGACCTTGATAATGAGTTGCTGCAGTTGCTGTTTCGGCAGCAGTCTGGATCACCTCCAGATGAGGAGTTTGGTGATGGGACCAATTTCATGATGGACTGGGGACTGGGTGAGCATGATGTAAGTGATTGATTTTCTTTTCTCCCTTGCCTCTTCACCTGATGTGATTTAGTTCTAAAAGATATTGGTGAGGCTGCTTTTGGAATACTGCATTCACATCTGGTCTCCCTGCTATAGGAAATATGTTGTGAAACTTGAAAGGGTTCAGTAAAGATTTACAAGGATATTGCCAGGGTTGAAGGGTTTGAGCTGTAGGCTATGGCTATTTTCCTAGGAGCATCGGAGACTGAGGGGTGACCTTAGAGATTTATAAAATCATGAGGTGGATGGGGTGAGTGACCAAGGTTTTTTTCTCCATGGTAGGGGAGTCCAAAATTAGAGAGCATAGGTTTAAGATGAGAGGAGAAAGATTTAAAAGACACCTAAGGGGCAGCTTTTTCATGTAGATGGTGGTGCGTGTATGGAATGAGCTGCCAGAGGAGGCTGGTTCAATTGCAACATTTAAAAGGCATCTGCATACGTATATGAATAGGAAGGGTTTAGAGGGATAAGGACTAAATGCTGGCAAATGGGACTAGATTAGTTTAAAATATCTGGTTGTCAGGGGCAAATTGGACTAAAGAATCTGTTTCCTTGCTGTACACCACCGTGACTCTTTGCCATTTGGATAAGTACATGAATAAAAAGGGTTTGGAGGGACATGGATCAAATGCAGGCAGGTGGGACTAGTTTGGTTTGGGATTATGATTGGCAAGGAATGGTTGGACAGAAAGGCCTGTTTCCATGCTGTCTGACTCTGATACTATACCAAATGCTGGTTTTTCTGTAGTACCTGCAGTCTGTATCATTATTGAATGTAGCTAAAGGACTCCCAACGTCCCAGGGCTACTGAGATTGTAGTAATCTAACTAGCATGCTAATTCAACCTACAAGCCTAACCTGGAGCCTTCTAAACAGAACAGTGTTCTACTATATAAAGTGGCACATTTATCTACTCTATTCAAGCTAATAGTCACAATTGAATTAATTCCACGTATTGTAGTCAAGTAAAGGCAATTTATTTTGTAATGAAACCAGTACATGAGATTGCTATCCATGCTTTGCCATAGGAGGCTTTAAGCCTGCTAAAAAGCCATTCTTCATCTCCTATTTCCATAATGGCTCCTTGAAAAGAAATGGGAATGCTGTTGGGAGACCATTGACAGCATTTATATCTATTATCAGACACTGGAGGACTGGGATGGTTAGCACTCTCAACTTGCCACAGTCATGGTAGGACTTTGCAAAACCACAATATTCAAGCTTTAAAGTTTAAATTATACAAATGATTTCATAGAATCGTAAAACCCCCAAAGTGCAGAAAGAGGCCATTCAGTCATTGAGTCTGCACTGACCATCCGAAGAGCATCTCACCCAGACTCGGTCACCCACCCTATCCCCATAACACACATTTTTCCCATGGCTAACCCACCTAGCCTGCACATCTTTGGAGTGTGGGAGGAAATGGAGCACCCGGAGGAAACCACATAGACACAGGAGACTGTGCAAACCCTACACTGTCACCCAAGGCTGGAATCAAACCTGGTTCCCTATGACACAGCTGTGTGCTAACCACGGAGTTACCATGCTGCCCCTGCAATTTGTTGCATGCTCACTCTGTTCAAGTATCTGTTTTCAGCACTGGAATTAGACATGGCACTATCCAGTTTGGAAGAAGCAGAACTAACAATCTGGTTATGGATTGTGGGGAAGCAATGGTTTCTTTCTCTCCTCCCCTAGTACAAATAGTATGTTAGTATTTCTCCATGTTCTGCCACATGATATTGTTATTGGTACATGTTTGCTTTCTCTGTTTGCAGATACTAAATGACCATGACACTGAAGATTTCTTCAACTCCATCATCGGTTCTTTTGAGGATGAGGCCAATACAATATCCTGGTCTCCATTAGATAGTGACAGTGGAATATCAGAAGACAACAATAACAATTGCACTCACGAAGATAGTCCGTCAAGCAGTGATGTTCCACTGACTGATAGCCCGTCATTTTCTGAAGTTGTACATTCTGACCATAACTATTCACTCCATCAGGACTCTCAGACTGAAGTCAATTGTTTGCTTAGCGTAAGGACTGAGAATCCTTCAACGGAAACTGACATCTCAATTGATTTAGGTTAGTGTTAAGAGATTTTCTTATATTGTCAGTACTTAACTGCACATGGGTATGAGCTGCATTATGTTCACGTCATCCAGGGACATACATCAATGTGATGAGTGGGTTGGCTTAATGCTGCTTAAACCAATTATCTAACTTCTCCTTTAATGCAGCTGATATTCACCATAATTATTCAATGTGAAAACAACTTCCACATTCTGAGTAAAGGAGTTCCTAAATGCCTTATTATTTTTATTAATTGCTATCTTATAACCATGGGGCTTAGTTTTAGCATATTTAAGTCAAAGCTATCTTCTGTATGTCTAGTTTAGATCACCTTTCAAATATTTCCGAATTGTTCTATGCTTTGTGCTCGGATATCATTTTTCGCAATTTTTCTTACATGCCTGCCAACCTTAGCCAGTTGTATCCTAGAGTCATAGAGATGTACAGCACGGAAACAGACCCTTTGGTCCAACTCATGTATACCGACCAGATATCCTAACCTAATCTGGAACCATTTGCCAGCACTTGGCCCATATCCCTCTAAACCCCTCCTATTCATATACCTTTGGTACCTTTTATATCTTTTCCCTCTCACCCTAAACCTATGCCCTGTAATTCTGGAATCCCCCACCCTCGGAAAGGACCTATCTATTCATTCTATCCCTTCAATTATAAGCTTATAAGGTTAGAAGTGGGATTATTCACTGGTGATTGCTCAGTGTTCAACATCATTTGCAACTTCTCAGCAAGACTGGGATGACATTCAGGCTTCAGCTGATCAGTGCCAAGTTATGCTTGTGTTACACAAGTGTCAGGCAATGATCTTCTCCAATAAAATAATCTTAAATCTCCCATTGAGATTCAATGGCATTGCCATCACTGAATTTGCTAGCCAACACCGTAGGGTTTGACCAGAAACTGAACTGGATGAGCCATGTAAATAATACATCCAAAAGAGCTGTTCAAAGGATAGGAATCCTGTGGTGAGTAACACATATCCTGAATCCCCAAATCCTGTCCATCATCGAGATGACAAATATCAGGAGTAACACAGGAGTGATGGAATATTTCCCACTTTCCTGTATAGCCACAGCTTCAACAATAGTCAAAAAATTCACTTCAATCCAGTACAAAACAGTTGGTTTGCTTGTCACCCCATCCACCAATGTAAATATTCCCTTCATCCACCACTGATGCACAGCAGCAGTGTATACTGTAAGAAGCACAGCAACAACTTGCAAAGGTTATTTTGATAACACTTTCCAAACCCATGACTTCTGTATTCTAGAAGGCAGCAGTTACAGGGCAACACCATAATCTGCAAGTTCCCTTTCATGTCACACACTAGCCTGGTGTGAAACAATATCACTCTACCTTCACTGCCACTCGGCCAAAATCCTAAACTCCCTTCTTAACAGCATTGTGCATGCATCAACACCAACAACAGTTCCAGAAAGCAGCTCACAGCCACCATTATCTTCTCCAGGGTAATTAGGGATGGGAAGCAAACACTCTCCTTGCTGGAAATGCCCACATTCCAATGTTAATGATTTTTCTTCAGTGACTGATGTCACCTTTGTCTGGAAGAAGATGTGTTCAGGAAACTGCCAGCACTTGAGTTTCAGACTGCTTTCTCCCCACTCATCCTGTCCCATGTAAAATATGCTTTCTTTCCGGAAGTTTTAGAGTTAGTCAAATAGTCCTTCAATTAATCAGGTTACCTAATTGGTGCGTAACAATTATTTTAACATCGCAAATGTCAATCTTTATTCACCATAGAAGAATGGGAACCTGATTTTGTGATCGAAAACCCGCAAGTTATTCCTGTGGAAGAAAGACCTGGTCTGGTAACTCTCACCATTGAAGATCTGCAACAAAACCACAAAACAAATCAAGTAAGAGAATGTCTATTAATTCCCACAAATACGTATTTTGATTCAAATATATTTAAGTGGAGCATTTTTCTTGGTGGGATGAGAGAAATTTTGTGCCTTCTTAAAATATGAGGTGCCTGATTTTGTTCCCCGCCTCCATTAGTGCTCTCCAGCCATCAGAGCTTGCCAATGAGGTGGTCAAGCCCTTCTGCAAAGAAATGAAGGCTGCATCATGTGACTCCACTTGTTGAAATATGCTCGGTTTCCTGTATTCAAATTTAGTTTGCACCACTCGTTGGAGAAATTCCACTTCAAGTGTGTCTTTATTTCCACCATCAGACGAATGGTGGAAGAGTGTCTATTATATAGCTTTTTTATTAGTGCAGCAAAGTAGATCATCAATATATAAAGGTCACAGGCATCCTTCACCTGCTGTTGTGAACATACACTACAGAGAGGCTGGATGCAGGCAATGCAACCAGATGGAAGTCCTGCATTACTATGACAATGTCGCAGAGCTAGTAGTCCAGAACTAGGGACTCATTTTTATACCAGGGACTAATTCTTAAAACAGTGGATACTGGAGAATGGAAATAAAAAGCAGAAAGTGCTGTAGAAACTGCTTCTGTGGTTAAAGTTGAGTCCAATGTGACTCATAAGACCATCTGAGTTTCTCCAGCACTTCCTGTTTTTTCTTATTATTAATGTTTGCCATGGGGGTTTGAGGCTCAGCATGGCAGATGATGAAAATTGAATTTAAGAAAGAAATCTGGAATTCAAAAGTAGTCTAATGGCAACTATATAACCATTACCAATTGTCATAAGAACCCATCTAGTTCTCTAATATTTTTTAGGGAAGAAAGTCTGTCATGCTTTCCTGGTCTGGCCTACATACTCCAGACCCACAACAATGTAGTTGAGATGTAACTGCCGTCTGAGTAATTAGGAATGAGAAACCAAACCCTAATCCTGCTGAACGAATTTTTTAAAAATTCAAAAGCAATATTAATGGAGGCCTATGGACATATCTCTTGATCAGCACTGCAGGCAGGACGTGGTTTATAGGTGTTCCTGGTTCATGGAAATACGACTAAACAAATCCCATAAGGACCAGAAAATGTAGGACAGAAGTAGGCCAGTTGGCCCATCAAATCTGCTACACCATGTAATCAGATCACAATTGATCTAGAACATAGACCATTACAGCGCAGTAAAGGCCCTTCAGCCCTCAATGTTGCGCCGACCTGTCATACGAATCTGAAGCCCATCTAACCTACACTATTCCATGTATGTCCATATGCTTATCCAATGACAACTTAAATGTACTTAAAGTCGGCGAATCTACTACCGTCGCAGGCAAAGCATTCCATACTCTTACTACTCTCTGAGTAAAGAAACTACTTCTGACATCTGTCCTATATCTATCATCCCTCAATTTAAAGCTATGCCCCCTCGTGCTCACCGTCACCATACTTGGAAAAAGGCTCTCCCTGTCCACCCTATCTAACCCTCTGATTATCTTATATGTGTCTATTAAGTCACCTCTCAACCTTCTTCTCTCTAATGAAAGCAATCTCAAGTCCCTCAGCCTTTCCTCGTAAGACCTCCCCTCCATACCAGGCAACATCCTAGTAAATCTCCTCTGCACCCTTTCCGAAGCTTCCACATCCTCCTTATAATGCAGTGACCAGAATTGTACACAATATTCCAAGTGCGGCCGCACCAGAGTTTTGTACAGCTGCAGCATGACCTCATGGTTCTGGAACTCGATCCCTCTATTAATAAAAGCTAAAACACTGTATGCCTTCTTAACAACCCTGTCAACCTGGGTGGCAACTTTCAAAGATCTATGCACATGGACACCGAGATCTCTCTGCTCATCTACACTACCAAGAATCTTACCATTAGCCCAGTACTTTGCATTTCGGTTACTCCAACCAAAGTGAATCACTTCACACTTGTCCGCATTAAACTCCATTTGCCACTTCTCAGCCCAGCTCTGCAGCTTATCTATGTCTCTCTGTAGCCTACAACATCCTTCATCGCTATCCACAACTCCACCAACCTTAGTGTCGTCTGCAAATTTACTAACCCACCCTTCTACACCATCATCCAGGTCGTTAATAAAAATGACGAGCAGCAGTGGACCCAACACCGACCCTTGTGGTACACCAATAGTAACTGGACTCCAGGACCAACGTTTCCCATCAACCATCACCCTCTGTCTTCTTTCAGCAAGCCAATTACTGATCCAAACTGCTATATCTCCCACAATCCCATTCCTCCGCATTTTGTACAATAGCCTACTGTGGGGAACCTTATTGAGCGCCTTGCTGAAATCCATATACACCACATCAACCAGTTTACTCTCATCTACCTGTTTGGTCACCTTCTCGAAGAACTCTAAGGTTTGTGAAGCACAATCTACCTTTCACAAAACCGTGCTGACTATCCCTAATCAAATTATTCTTTTCTTGATGATTAGAAATCCTTTCCCTTTTAATCTTTTCCAATACTTTACCAACAACTGAAGTAAGGCTCACTTGTGTATAATTACCAGGGGTTGTCTCTACTCCTCTTCTTGAACAGGGGACCCACATTTGCTATCCTCCAGTGTTCTAGCACTATTCCTGTAGACAATGACGATTTAAAGATCAATGCCAAAGGCTCAGAAATCTCCTCCCTGGCCTCCCAGAGGATCCTAGGATAAATCCCATTCGGCCCAGGGGACTTATCTATTTTCACACTCTGCAGGATTTTTAATACCTCTTCCTTGTGAACCTCAATCACACCTAGTCTAGTAGTCTGTACCTTGGTATTCTCCTCAACAACATTGTCATTATCTCAATAACCCCCTGCCTCCCAAATGACCCAAAGTTCATCCAGCTCCAGCTCCGGTTCCCGCAACTCAACTCCCAAATCCTGCCTTTTCCCCATAAACCCTTGATTCTGTTTAAAAACCTGTCTGTCTCAGTCTTGAGTATACTTAATGACCAAGTATCTATAGCCCTCTGTAGGAAATAATTCCACAGATTCTAAGAGAAGAAATTCCCCGATGTCTCTGTCTTAAATGTGCAGCCCCTTATTTTGAGATTATGACCTCTAATCTTAGACTGTCTCACAAAGGGAAACTTCTCTGCATCCTGGCAAGTCCCCTAAAAGTTCTATATGTTTCAATAAGGTCTTCTCTCATTATTTTAAAATTACTTAACTTCCCCTCATTAAAAATCCCTCTACACCCTGGATCAATGTCGTGAACCTCTTCTGACTTCCTCCAATGCCAGGATATTTTTCTTTGGGTAATGGGGCCAAAACTCTCCACAGTGTTCCGGCTATGGTCTGACTTGTCTTATAAAGTTTTAGCACTCTCAACTTAGTTCATTTTGAGACTGCCAAGCAGCAGATATCCTCTTGATAAAATATACTATTTCTTACTGCAGTTTGGAATTTTGTGTTGTGCATTGTTGATGAGGTCAGACTGAGTAGCCTTTCATTATTTAGTCTAACCTTCAACACCTTTCTGAATAATGGTACCATGTTCACAGACCTCCAGTCTTCTGATACCTTGCCTGTACCTAGTGACGATTGGAAAATGATTCTCTGAGCATCTGTTATTTCCTCCCATGGATTTCTTTAATTATGCATTGATAATTTATCCATCATTGGTGATTTATCCATCTTCTCATTACACTTACTTTGTCTGGTATTTCACTCTTCACCTCTACAAATAGAATTTCTGTATAATGCATCTATTTATGAAAACAAGTGCTCCTTAAACACCCATGTTATTCCAAACCTCAATATGTTTACGTGCTGGAAATGGTGATGTAATGTACTTGTCAGAAGCAATTATTTATTTATCAAAAATATTTGATTGAAGTGTGTGTTAAAGATGACCTCTTAATACTTTTCTTTGTTCAGCATTGCTTTGAAAATCTGGTTTTGACAGATGAAGAAAAAAGACTTTTAGCCAAGGATGGTTTGGAGTTACCAACACACCTTCCCCTCACAAAGGTCAGAACAACCTCATCGTTTACCTGCTGAAGTGAGAGAATTATCAGTTTTTTATTTTGCATTAGCCTCCTCCTTAGACAGCCCTTTGGACTCAAGGATGACTTGCTTCCATCCCAGTTCAGTGGGTTCTGATTTGTCTGTTAAGTCCATTTTACAATCTGCAGACTATATCTGAATCTGCTAGTTGTTTGAAACGTAAGAGCTCCCTCCAATACTTTGTTTTAGCCTATGCAGTTCCCAACCAAAGCCTCTCCTATTCAGTGCCTTTCAGAGTGAGCCACCTTTATTTTGGTCAGTTATAAGCCAGCGTTGTCATCCATGAGTCAGTGAACATATTTGCCTTCAGAGATTCCTGTAGTGTTTCAACTGGAAGTCACTGACCACGACCAGGTTCCAAGTAGAGTACTTGCTTTGGGAGTCTGGTGTCAGGCATACGAGTAGCTGGTCAACCTGTGGAATTCCCTGCCACAGAAAGCAGTTGATGCCAAAACATTGAATGTTTTCAGGAAGGGTTTAAATATTGTTGTTCGAGCTAAAGGGAACAAAGGGTATTATGAGAAAATGGAAACAAGGTACTGAGTTGGATGATTAGCTATGATCATATTGAATGACAGAGCAAACTCGAAAGGCTGAATGGCCTACTGCTGGTCCTGTTTTGTATGTTTGTATGTTTCTATGTTTGTCTCACCAGAAGAGCAGGTTTCAAGTGATTAATGTTTTAATGTCGGCAAGTCGGCATGGTGAGAGTGCTGCTGAAGGGCAGCCTTTCCTGTCACCAGACTTGTCTTGTGATGACGCAATTGGTGGCACCTCCAGGAAATTACTGCACTGTACATCAAATTTTGCTGCTGTTTATTTTATTAATTTCTCTTGAATTCCACCAGGTGCCATAGTAGGATTTGACCCATGTTCCCAGCACACTTGTCTAGCCTAGTCCAATTACTTTTCCATGACACAACTACATCCTCCCGCTGGATAGGTTTTCTGATTAAAATGTTATGCACTTGAATTTTTTACAGTGATAATCAAATATCTGATGATAATAAGCTTCATGTTGACTGCTATGATTTTAGAATCACAATCAGCCATGAACTAGCAGAATGGAGGAATATTTTTGAAATGCTAAAAGGCCTTTTCCTATGTTCTCATGCTTCCTTGAAGCTCAACAGAAAGATTCATGAGATTGTCTCAGATGCTAAAGCTCTCATTCACTCTGCACCAAATTACCACCTCCCTTCTTGAAAAGGGGGAGAAATTAAACCAAAATTGCCATGCTGACATTATCCTGTTATACTTAGCACCTCTTTCAAATACTTTAACTGCAGGGATTGAGAATAGGAGAGAACAATGAATTTAGCTATTTTGGCATACTGTTATTAGTTCATTCAAGAGTGAAAGAATACTGGTCACATATCTATCCTTTTAGACACAATATTGTCACCGAACATGGGTGTGCTTGTATATATGTTGAAAGGGCCAATTTGACACTATTCACTCACTGGTCCAACACATTCAAGCTACTCTGCTGGTTTGAAATTACAAGGAAAATGCCTTTTAGTTCAATCAATGAAACATAGTCTTGAATTTTTCCATGGAAGGGATTATTCTGAAATTTAAATCATCTAAAGTTATCTAAATTGGTGGATAAAATGTCGAGCTTCTATTTAGTTGGCTCTTATTTTGCAAACTTTCATTACATTACTATTGCAGTCTGAAGAACGAGCACTGAAAAGAATCCGCAGAAAGATCAGAAACAAACAATCTGCTCAGGAGAGTCGCAAAAAGAAAAAGAATTACATCGATGGCTTGGAGAGTCGGTAAGAATGTACAAATATTAAGCTTGCTTGAAACTGATTTTTTTTAAAATTAACAATTTGAGGCAACCTTCTTTCTAGTCAGATAAAGTAATGTCTGTAAGTTGTTCAGGTATTTTTAAAATGTTTAGTAGTGTGTGTATATTGCTATTGAATATGTAAAGAATTAAACTATCGTATTAGTTACACTCCATCAGATAACAGGTGTTAATAATCTGTATGATTCAATACCTGCACTGTTTCTTATTCTGTCCCATCACGATTTACTGCCTGTTTTTAAAATGAGGGTTTAATGTTTGCAGGAAATCTACTTCAATTTCAACTTACTTCTGCTCCTTGATTTCTTGTGATTGCAAACTTGTGGTGTGTCTATTCTTTTGGTTGTGGATAATCTAAACAACGATTATATTTCTGTGTTGCAGAGTTGTAGCATGCACCGTTCAAAATCAGGAGCTGCAGAGGAAAGTGCAGCATCTTGAAAGCCAAAATATGTACGTATAGCCACAGAGATAAGATTATAATATTGATATGCTTGTGAATGCAATGTTCATTTATGCTGAACCTAATACTGACAAAGGGTGGCTGTCCTCAGTTGGGAAAAGATTGAATTCATAACACTAGTATTCATTACCTCTGACCAAAGAAATATAGCTTTTTAAAAAAGAACATTAGAACAAGACAATAATGGACATTCAGGGATTCACATGACAAGTCGGTAGACTAAAATCTAAGAGCAATTTAACTTCTTAATAAACTGTCTGAAATTACTTCCCTGGAACATTTCTATTCTTGTTTCTGATACCATCTCTCTGTACATGATACCCATCATAGTAAGTATTGGATAGAAATCTGTGGCTGCTTGACTGCAGTAAGATTCCTAATTCCAGCTAGTGTAATCTATTGTACTGATCATCAAATATTTTGGTAAATTATGTTTTAACTCTTTAATTTTCTCACTTATAAACCAGTTGCAAAATGCTTTTATTGTCTTATGTCAATTCTTAATATAAATTTTCAAATATAAATAAATATGATGAATATACATCACTTTAAGATAAAATATTGAAGCAAAAATACAACCTAAACCTTCAGTAAGGAATTTTTGTTTTTATCTCTCCAGCTGTTTTATTATATTTTATAGTATGGAAAAGGTAACAATCGTTTCTCATTTGTTTTACTTCAGGTCACTAATAGAACAGCTAAGGAAGCTGCAAGCATTGGTTAAGCAAACCACAACCAAAAGTGCTAACATCAGCACATGCATAATGGTAAGAATAAGATATCACACAGTTAAATAGTACGTTGAATGTGTCTGAGCTGGGATTAAGTGTTGCTTTGCTCAATAGAAAGCTTTGTTTATACAGAATGCTAGAATCCATTACGAAATGTCAAGGCATTTAGAAAATTAAACTACTAGCTGACAGTGTGAAATGATCTTGTGAAAGGGAAATTGTGTTCAACTACTTTATTAAAGTTCTGCGGAAGTAACAAACAACATAGGTATTGCTGAACCTGTAGGTGTAATGTAATTCAAAAGGCTCTTAAAAAGATGCCACATTGAAGGTTATTTTACAAAATAGGTGCTCATGGTGTCATGAATAATATATAACATATAATAAAGCATTAGACTATTCAGTCCAAGTCTCCTCTGCCAGTTGATCATGGGAGCCTGTATTACTGAACCAAGCTCCCTTTCCCAAACTGGAGCATTCCCGTTCCCATCATTCCTCAAAGTCCTAGCCATCCGGGTGCTCTTGCATTACCTGCCCTTCAAATCGCAATATCACCTCCCTTCACTCCCCCACCTCAGGCCTCCACTTCTGTGCCTGCTGTCACACCTCCATTTGTATTCTGACCCAGACACTCTGGCTGTTGGGTCTGCTCATAGTCCCAGCAATGGCCAGAGATCCTGGTGGCACTGCAGGGACAGCAGAGCTGACAGCTAATAAAATCCACCAGCAACACTCTGACACAGGTTAAGCCTTGCCTTTAACCAATTAAAGCTCCATGGAGTGTGAAATGGCTGTGGGCAGCTTTGATTGACAGGAATACATTCTGGCAGTGACAAAGGCAGAAATGAGGATTTCAGCAGCAGATGAGCTGTTGGGTGAAGTTGGACGATGTCACCAAGATGTGATCTCACATATGTGATCAGAAGCTCATGTTTAGGTAAAATATGATGCCAAGACTGCAGCTAGTCAGATATGGCATCATGAACTGACTGCAATTAATCTGTTACTGAGGGCCCATAGAATCCCTACAGTTTGGAAACAGGCCCTTTGGCCCTACAAGTCCATACAGACCCTATTATTTTACATTTACCCCTAACCTACATGTCCCTGAACATTGTGTGGGCAATTTAGCATGGCTAATTCACCTAACTTTTGGAGGAAACCTGAGCACCCGAGGAAACAATGCAGACACGGGGAATGTGCAAACTCCACACAGAAAGTCACCTGAGGCAGGAATTGAATCCAGGTCCCTGGCACTGTCTAGGTCTGGAATGGGGACTGAAACCAATAGCTCCAATCCTCCGCTGCTTGATTTGCAGAAGTTTCTGCTTATTGAGTACTGGATACTGGGTAGGTAGTCTGATCATCTAAAGACAGTGAAAGAGTCTGAGTGATACTGTGATGTAGAGCTGGGTACTGTTTGCATGTGTGTGGAACTGATACTCTGCTTTCAGATAGTGTTGCAGTTGGGATTCATATAGATGAGATACGGGGCTGGGGTGGCCTCCCTTTGGGAGGCACCAAAGGTAACAACATATCAGGGGAAAGAGTAATCATTATAAATGATTCACTGGCTGGAGAACCATAGGTGAGCAGTCCCACACAGCTGATCAACATGAGATTTCAAAGGAAATGGTTGTAGTCAATTGTGTTGAAGGCTGCAGGCAGGTTGAGGAGAGTGAGGGGGAGAAGTTTACTTTCGTCATTGGATGTCTTTTGTGAATTTGGGAAAAACTACCGTCATATTATAATAGGGACAGCAGTTGACTAGTGGGAGTTGCACATGAGTCAGGAAAAGTGAGTTCCGATTTGGGAGATGACAATACATTCATGGACTTTGGAGAGGAAGGGGATATATTAAATGAGAAACTAGTCTACAAGTACTGTGGCATTTGGTTTTATGAGGAGAGAGGTGATGATGGCAGATTTGAAGGAGAGAAAGATAACACCCGATGAGAGAAATTGGTTAACCTTAATGACTAGGCAGGAGGGGAAATTAGTTAACAGTTAGCTAAAGAGAGGGGGAAAACATGAGGTGAGCCCTCGTGCACACCAGAGCTTGGAGAGGGCATGATGGGATAAAGAGGAACAAAAGCAGGGTGTGAATTCAGGGCTAGGGGCATTGGATAAGTGGAAAAAAAATGTGGTCAGATGGTCTGGGCAAAAGTCGGTTTGCAACAGATGCTTTGATCAGTGACTCACTGATCCATGACTCTCTTTATTGGAGGTGAGGCAGATGGGAGTTACAGGGAGGTGGATTTAGGAAGATTTTCTGCAGTAAAGAAACTGGTTGGGGAGTTCCTCTGTATTGAAGGATGAGATGGGAATAGCCCATATGTGAGAGCTTTTATTGGGGCTAAGGCTCTCCGAGTCAGAGCTGTGGCTGTGCTTGAGCAAACTTGTGGCTGTACAAATGTAGTGAATGAAGGCCAAGGTGAACAGTTGTGATTTTGACAGTGCGATACAATCCAGAGTAGCTGTGCTGTCAACTGTAAAATCAGGTAACCATTAGATACTTGTCAACATGAAGTAAAAACCGTGAGATAAGTCCCAGATGACAGCTGAAAGAAAGAGTCAACAAAATTGGAGTAGAAAATAATCCTCCAGTTAAAAGTGCTTATAATTTTGTAATGACCATTTTATTTCAAAATATTACAGCTCTTGTCAATATTAGGTTATGCTGAAAAATCTATTCAGGTGACCTTTAGATATGTTTATTCTGCTTCAAAATTCTATGTATTGCTCCATGTTATCCTCCAACTTTTTAAACAGGCTCCTGAGATTATGGTTTTCTCCTGGATTAGCTCCCTAATGGGACCCATACAGATGGATGCTATCACTATCTGTGGGTTTATTTTGTCTGCACTGTATCGTTCCATTTATGAATAACTAGCAAGCTTACTTGCCTCTGTTCTCTCCTAGGTGTTCCTGTTGTCTTTTACACTTATCATTTTTCCAAGTATCAACCCTTTTGGTACAAAGCTGGGGTCCCAGGATGAGTCGTATAGTGGTGAGAAATTTTTAAGAACCATTTATAAAAACCAGTCCTTGTGGCTGAAATGTTTTGGCTTGAGATATCTGAGCAAAATCGATGAACTGACTTTGAATTCTTGCTGTAATTAATGGCCATTCATTCGTTTAATACTTTCCTGTTCAGATATTCCTAAACATCTGCACCTCTTCCTGATTTTCAAGATGTAGAGTGAAAGTGTTAAACTTCAAAGTAGCACAATTTTAAAAATCAGCAGTGAAGTTGTTTTATGGCAGCATCAATTTTACTTAGCACCTATACTGAATTCCTAGAGAGATGAGTAGAGGTTTTGTTTCCTTGATGGTCATTCAAGTGTAGAATGCTGTACCCCTACAGGGCTGGGAGGAGACTGGGTCTTTAAGTTTATTCAGGAATGGATGGCATAGTGGCTCAGTAATTAGCACTGCTGCCTCACAGCAGCAGTGCTCTGTGGTTATATTCCAACCCCAGGTAATTATCTGCATATAATTTGCACATTCTCCCTGTGCCCGCGTAGGTTTCCTCCCACAATCCAAAAATGTGCAGATTAGGTGGATTGGCCAACCTCAATTGCCCATAGTGTCCAAGGACGTGCAATCTGAGTGGATTAGCCATGGAAAGTGCAGCGTTATGGGGATAAGGTAGAGGTTGTGGGTCTGGGTGGGATGCTGTACAGAGGGTCACTGTGGACCCGATGAGTCAAATAGCCTGTTTCCACACTGAAGGGATTCAATAATTCTATCATGAATTAGACAGGTTTTTGATCAACAAAGGAATCAAGAATTATGGATGCTCACAGGAAATTAGATCTGAGACCATAACCAAACCAGCCATGAATGGAATAGTCAGCAAACTCAAAGGACTGAATGGCCTACTCCTATGTTCCTAATTGTATGTATGAGGCAATAAATGCACTGCTGTGCGCTTTGCAATATTGCTGTACATGTCATGTGATTTACACATTTTAAGTTGGGCATCACTTTCAACAGCTGCTTCAATGTAATGGAACTGAAAAATCAGAGGGTATAATCTCATATTTCGGGGTCACCAGTTAAGACACGGTTGAGGAGAATCCCCTGTCTCCGGGGGTGGGGGAGTAGTGAATCAGTGGACTGCGGAGAGCTTTAAAAATAAGGTTATTGAATATTTTCAAGGCTAAGGTAGACGGATTATTAATTAATAAGAGAATCAAAGGTTAAGGGGAAATGGTGGGAAAGTGGAGTTGAGAACTATCAAATGAGCCATGATCCCATTGAATGGCAGAGCAAACTCAATGGGCTGACTGACTGACTTATTTCTGCTTCTACAGTTTTAGCTTCTCAGAACTGCAACTTCTACAAACCAAAAGAGTACTTTATCTCTGAAATTTATCCAGAAAATATGTATCTTTGTGTGCTAGTAGCTTGTTTAATTTGACCTGAGTGTTTGAATGGTTTTATCTGAGCAGTGGTGCTCTATTTAAATAACAATCAATCAATTTAACTTAATAGTTACTGATGTTAACACAGCTGTTCAATTGGAGTTACAGCTTTGTAAATTCATTTTGCTACCCAGTTCCAAAAAGTAAACCAGTGGTGTTTGTAGCCATTGGCTGAAAATAATTTTAGTACACTTATCATGTAAAGTAAAACTGTAAATTTAGGGTGTGTAGTTTTGTTCAAAGGTAGCCTATAAGTTTTTCCCCTATTTATCTTCAATCTGAAAGTAATCTATAATGGTCAAGTTACTACTAATCTTGGAGGAACTGTTGGGCAAAGTTCACAGCACTGAATCCGATAAGATAATTGTTGTTTTAAGTCTGTCCAAGAGAAAGGCTGCAGTAGTGAGTATAGTGGATTCTTTCTTGATTATACGGTTTTGGAGATAAGTCTCTTGATTAAACTTAAAATATAAGCCATAACTATTACTTTAACCTGGAGCAGTGTTTGTAGAGGAATAAGACGGTGTTATTTTCTGGGTCTGTAAATTGTAAAGGAGCAAAAATGGCCTTTGCAGTGATATGTACTTCTTGTCAGATGTGGGAGTTTAAAGAGAGTTTATGTGGATTATATCTGCCATAAATGCTGTTGGATGCGAGTCTTATCAGATCGAGTGGATCGGTTGGAGAGACAGATAGAAGCGATGAGGAATTTGCAACAGAAACAATGAGATGGATGACATTCTTGGAAGGGGGGAAAGTCTCAGATACAGTCACATAGATTGGTTAACTCCAGGAAGGGTAAGAGAGGTAGGCAGCTAGTGCAGGAGTCTTTTGTGGATATACCCATTTCAAACAGGTATGCTGTTTTGGAAAATGTAGGGGGTGATGGATTCTCAGGGGAACGTAGCACGAACATTTTCTGGTGTTGTGACTGGCTGTAATGCAACGAGGGCTACATCGACTTCCAAGAGATCAATTGTTAGGGGATTCTGTAGTCAGGTACAGACAGACGTTTCTGTGGCCAGCAGAGAAAAAGCAGAATGGTGTGTTGTTTCCCTGGTGCCAGGATCAAGGATGTCTGAGAGGGTGCAGAAAGTTCTCATGGGGGAGAGGGGCCAGCAGGAGGTCATTGTCCACATTGGAACCAACGACATTGGAAGGGAAAAGGTTGAGACTCTGAAGGGAGATTACAGAGAGTTAGGCAGAAATTTAAAAAGGAGGTCCTCGAGGGTAGTAATATCTGGATTACTCCCAGTGCTACGAGCTTTTGAGGGCAGGAATAGGAACATAGAGCAGATGAAGGCAAGGCTGAGGAGCTGGTGTATGGGAGAAGGATTCACATTTTTGGATCATTGGAATCTCTTTTGGGGTAGAAGTGACCTGTACAAGAAGGACGGATTGCACCTAAATTGGAAGGGGACTAACATACTGGCAAGGAAATTTGCTAGAACTGCTTGGGTGAACTTAAACTAGTAAGGTGAGGGGTGAGACCCAGGGAGATAGTGAGGAAAGAGATCGATCTGAGACGGGTACAGCTGAGAACAGAAGTGAGTTAAACAGTCAGGGCAGGCAGGGACAAGGTAGGACTAATAAATTAAACTGCATTTATTTCAATGCAAGGGGCCTAACTCGGGGCATGTTGGGAACATGAGACTGGGATATCAAAGCAATTACGGAAACATGGCTCAGGGATGGGCAGGACTGACAGCTTACTGTTCCAGGATAGAAATGTTACAGGAAGGATAGAAAGGGGGGAAGAGAGGAGGGAGAGTGGCATTTTTTGATAAGGGATAGCATTACAGCTGTGCTGAGGGAGAATATTCCTAGAAATACGTCCAGGGAAGTTATTTGGGTGGAACTGAGAAATAAGAAAGGGATGATCACTGTACTGGGATTATATTATAGACCCCCCAATAGTCGTAGGGAAATTGAGAAGCAAACTTGTAAGGTGATCTCTGCTATCTCTAAGAATAATCTCTAAGACTGACTGTGTGGAGTTTACACATTCTCCCCGTGTCTGTTTGGGTTTCCTCCGGGTGCTCCGGTTGCCTCCCACAGTCCAAAGATGTCCAGGTCAGGTGAATTGGCCAAGCTAAATTGCCCGTAGTGTTAGGTGAAGGGGTATGGGTGGGTTGCGCTTCGGGTCGGTGTGGACTTGTTGGGCCGAAGGGCCCGTTTCCACACTGTAGGTAATCTAATCTAATATAGGTAATCTTACCTAATAATAGGGTAGTTATGGTACGGGATTTTAATTTTCCAAACATCGACTGGGACTGCCATAGTGTTAAAGATTTAGATGGAGAGGAATTTAAGTGCATACAAGACAATTTTCTGATTCGGTATGTGGATGTACCTACTAGAGAAGGTGCAAAACGTGACCTACACCTGGGAAATAAGGCAGGGCAGGTGACTGAGGTGACAGTGGGGGAACACTTTGGGGCCAGCAACCATAATTCTATTCGTTTTAAAATAATGATGGAAAAGGATAGACCAGATCTAAAAGTTGAAGTTCTAAATTGGAGAAAGGCCAATTTTGGCAGTATTAGGCAAGAACTTTCGGAAGCTGATTGGAGGCAGATGTTCGCAGGTAAAGGGATGGCTGGAAAATGGGAAGCCTTCAGAAATGAGATAACAAGAATCCAGAGAAAGTATATTCCTGTCAGGGTGAAATGGAAGGTTGGATGACTAAAGAAATTGAGGATTTGGTTAAGAAAAAGAAGGAAGCAAATGTCAGGTATAGACAGGATAGATCGAGTGAATCCTTAGAGTATAAAGAAAGTAGGAGTATACTTAAGAGGGAAATCAGGAGGGCAAAATGCGAACATGAGATAGATTTGGCAAATGGAATTAAGGAGAATCCAAAGGGGTTTTATAAATATATTAAGAACAAAAGGGTAACTAGGGAGAGAATAGGGCCCCTCAGAGATCAGCAAGGCGGCCTTTGTGTGGAGCCACAGAAAATGGGGGAGATACTAAATGAAAATTTTACATCAGTATTTACTGTGGAAAAGGAAATGGAAGATATAGACTGTAGGGAAATAGATGGTGACATCTTGCAAAATGTCCAGATTACAGAGGAGGAAGTGCTGGACATCTTGAAACGGTTAAAGGTAGATAAATCCCCAGTACCTGATCAGGTGTACCCGAGAACTCTGTGGGAAGCTAGAGAAGTGATTGCTGGGCCTCTTCCTGAGATATTTGTATCATCGATTGTCACCGGTGAGGTGCCGGAAGACTTGAGGTTAGCAAACGTGGTGCCACTGTTTAAGAAGGGTGGTAATGACAAGCCAGGGAACTATAAACCAGTGAGCCTGACCTCGGTGGTGGGCAAGTTGTTGGAGGGAATCCTGAGGGACACGATGTACATGTATTTGAAAAGGCAAGGATTGATTCGAGTTAGTCAACATGGCTTTGTGCGTGGGAAATCATGTCTCTCAAACTTGATTGAGTTTTTTGAAGAAATAACAAAGACTATTGAGGGCAGAGCAGTAGATGTGATCCATATGGACTTCAGTAAGGCATTCAACAAGGTTCCCCATGGGAGACTGATTAGCAAGGTTAGATCTCATGGAATACAGGGAGAACTAGCCATTTGGATACAGAACTGGCTCAAGGGTAGAAGACAGAGGATGGTGGTGGAGGGTTGTTTTTCAGACTGGAGGCCTGTGACCAGTGGAGTGCCACAAGGATCGGTGCTGGGTCCTCTACTTTTTGTCATTTACATAAATGATTTGGATATGAGCATAAGAGGTACAGTTAGTAAGTTTGCAGATGACACTAAAATTGGAGGTGTAGTGGACAGCGAAGAGGGTTACCTCAGATTACAACAGGATCTGGACCAGATGGACCAATGGTCTGAGAAGTGGCAGATGGAGTTTAATTCCGATAAATGTGAGGTGCTGCATTTTGGGAAAGCAAATCTTAGCAGGACTTATGCACTTAATGGTAAGGTCCTAGGGAGTGTTGCTGAACAAAGAGACCTTGGAGTGCAGGTTCATAGCTCCTTAAAAGTGAAATCACAGGTAGATAGGATTGTGAAGAAGGCGTTTGGTATGCTTTCCTTTATTGGTCAGAGTATTGAGTACAGAAGTTGGGAGGTCATGCTGCAGCTGTACAGGACATCAGTTAGGCCACTGTTGGAATATTGCGTGCAGTTCTGGTCTCCTTCCTATCGGAAAGATGTTGTGAAACTTGAAAGGGTTCAGAAAAGATTTACATGGATGTTGCCAGAGTTGGAGGATCTGTGCTATAGGAAGATGCTGAACAGGCTGGGGCTGTTTTCCCTGGAGCATTGGAGGCTGAGAGGTTTACAAAATTGAGGGGCATGTATAGGATAAATAGACAAAATCTTTTCCCTGGGGTCGGGGAGTCCAGAACTAGAGGGCATAGGTTTAGGGTGAGAGGGGAAAGATATAAAAGAGACCTATGGGGCAACTTTTCCACGCAGAGGGTGGTCTGTGTATGGAATGAGCTGCCAGAGGATGTGGTGGAGGCTGGTACAATTGCAACATTTAAGAGGCATTTGGATGGGTATATGAATAGGAAGGGTTTGGAGGGATATGGGCTGGGTGCTGGCAGGTGGGACTAAATTGGGTTGGGATATCTGGACAGGTTGGATAGAAGGGTCTGTTTCCATGCTGTACATCTCTATGACTCGATGACTCTACTAGCCATCACAAGCCATTGTATTTCTGGTGACCTGTGACCTATGAGGTCACTCTGCTTGGTACTTGATCCTCTGCTTCCATTTATCCTGTAAGAAATAAACCTTGTAACTGTGAGCAAAGAAAAGCAAGTTTCCCACCAAATTCCCATGCTGCTTCCAAATTCCCTGAACTATATATTCACTCTGGCTGCGTCTTACTCAAGATAAGATCTCTCCTACCTCACCATGCGCAACTTACTTAGTAAGCTAGGCGAAAGTGAGAACTGCAGATGCTGGAGGTTAGAGTCAAGAGTGTGGTGCTGGAAAAGCACAGCAGGTCAGGCAGCATCCGAGGAGCAGGAGAAGCGATGTTTCAGGCTAAAGCCCTTCATCAATAAGCTGTCCAGTAGGGTTATACAAAATAACAAATTGCTTTAAACTGGCTCTTGCTAATCACTTGGTTCTGTGGAATGTATGCATTTTTTTTTTGGATTATTATGACCAGTTTCTTTCCTTCATTACAGTTCTTTCCAGGACTTTACTTGATAGTGAATCATCTCACATACGCGTGGTACCAAAAGTCTACAATCCAGATGCTAACCCCGACATAACAGAAAAGAATCCAGACTTAGACAGGGAAATTCCTCAAACATTATTGTCAGGAAGTCAGAATAGCACACCTGAAGCTTCTGACTTGGCCATCAAATCAACACTGAACATCAATTCCTCTTCAGACCTGGATAGAATAGTGAAGCCTGCTGTCCAAGATGACACAAGCCTGGGCAGGGCAGCATCAGGAAATGATAAAGGTGGTGGCTATGGCATCTCTCCTTCAGCGGTGAACACGCCAAACTGGACAGAGCACACTGCAACAGTAATCATAAAAGCACATCCACGGTCAGATGAAATGTAGCAGAGTGTTTCCTGTCAATGAGTTATGAATTGTACATAATTTGTTTTTGAAATGGAGGAGTAAAATGAACGTATGTTTTTCATGTAGATACCGTGGAAGTTTGTTCTTTGAATTACTTAATAAGGAAAAGAAACTCAGCATCATTTACAGGAATGGGTTGGCATTTTTTTTATATTTCTTATAAATTACATTGTCTCATTAGTGTGATAAAGTGGCAGTTACCAAAATCCTGTTTTGTAGCCAGTATAAATGATTAAATACTGCAGTATCATGTTATGGGTTCATAAGTTTGTCTAACCTTTATTTAGAAACATCGTTCTATATTTTGAACATGTGTTTCCTGTTTCCTCTGAGAAGTAGCCTCTCCAGTTTCTGTGCTGCTGATTCATCATGTATTACTCCATTTGAAATGCAGCACATATTAAAATGTTTCTTCGCCATTAGATTGTGCAGCTGCATTTGTGGTTGTTTGAAGGGATCAACTCCTTTCTCTGTAAATCTGTCAACTGCAGTTCCCTTTGCCCATTTGCATTATATTGTTACAGCTTAATATACCTCTTCCTTTGTAAGAATGTTCTTTCTAACGTATGCATTTCCTGTTCATTATCTGGCTATCTGTTCCTGACTTATTTTTAACTAAGCCTCTTGCAATCATTCATAGAGAGTATTAGAGTTTATCAAGGCATAGCTGGTCTTTGTACTTCTTCTGCTGGCATCAAACATATATGGCTCAAATTGATCACGAAGTGCAGCATAACAATCTAAATTTCTGTCTCTTGCCCAGTTTGTTTACCAGCACCTCCTTGTTTCTGTTAATCTTGTCTTATGTTGTAAAACAGTCTAGCATATGACTGGATGGCTTATCACAAGTTTAGTATGTGATTATGAAATATGACATTTGGACAACTGCCTACTAGAAACGGAAGTAAGTCATTCAGCCCCTTAAGTCTGTTGTCCAATTCAGGTAAATCTTGGCTGATCTGTGTGCTAACTGCATTTACTCACTTTCGCCTGACCGAACCAAACCCGATCAATTTAAAGTTTTGAAATTCCTAATTAATAATACTTCAACAGTTTTTTAGGGAAGAGGGCTCCAGATTTTATCTACCCATTATTTAAAGCAGACTCTGAATCTGATAATTATGTTAAGGGTTTGATGGGTTACTCGTAATTTCAAAACATTTTGAAGTTAATATTTTGAGGCAGCAGAGCCCATGCTGGTCTTTCAATCAAAATTCTTTGTTTTGTTTGCCTTTAACTTTTCATTGCTATCAACTCTGCTTGACGTTCCACATCACTGGAGTTGCTTGTAAATCTCTGATCGGTTCAGTCTACAAGTAGCTTCATCATTCAACTATTAATGATGAAGAAGGGCTATCCAAGATAATACTTCTAGGTTTATAGAAATATAAAGTTTGCTGCCTTTAGAGATAATTTTATGCCATTCAGGTTACAAGGCATCTGCAATGCTACATGCTGCAACATGCTATCAATGTTTGTTAGATTAAATTGCTGTACCGCATTAAACTTCATAGTGAAGGAACTAATTATCCTATTAATGTTTCTCAGCCTTTAGGAATTCAATTTGAAGTCAGAGATTTTAATGTTCAGCACACTCTATTTTTCAGTATTTCTGAGACTTTCTCAGGCAATATGTTGTATTGTCTGCTTTATCTTTTTATGTAAGATAGTATGGATTTGAGATTTTGTTTGATTTGAGATTTTCATCTACTTCTGAATGATGCTTTAACCCCTCTCTGTACTGGTTTATGGATATGTTATCTTCCTGCAGGATGTTCATTTCCATTACACTGAGCTGACCATTTCATTTTGTACTTTAAGACTTGCACACTTCTAGTGGCAGGCCAGATTACTTCCTCTGGGCTCACAACCTGATTTCCCAACCCCCATCTCTCACCAACATGTTTTTCGATCTCTATGTCCTGTAATCAAGCTGTTCATCACCAAACCACAGTCCAATGTCATTAACTTCCCATCTCTTTTTTTCCTGTTGCTTTTCCTTCCCCTCTCACAGCCCCTAAAGAAGCCAGACTTTAACATTTTAGTTTTTATTCATTTACAGATGAGGGTGTCACTGGCTTGGCCAGCATTTATTGCCCATCTCTAATTACTCAGAAGGCAGTTGAGAGTTAACCACATTGTTGTGGGTCTGGAGTCGCATGTAGGGCAGACCAGGTGAGGATTGCAGTCTCCATTCCTGAAGATGAATTTTCCTTGACAATCTTGGTCACTATTACATTTTTTAAAATTTTGGGTATTTAGTGAATTCAAATTCCACCGTCTGCCATGAACATTCTCTGGGTGTCCACGTTAATGGTCTTAGCGATAAGTGCACAAGGCCATTGCCTTTCCTCAAACATCAACATCCACTTGAACTATTGCCCTGTCTTCCTGTTTGATTGTGAAGGCCCGTGGGATGTTTTGTTAAAGGCACCATATAAATGCTTTTTCTTTTCTTTTATTCTTTTAGCTGCTATCAAAGTGGCTCCACTTTTTTTATAATCTGATCAATCTGTGGCCCTAAATCAAAAGCGAGAAATGGTTCAGTTTGCAATTTATTCTGTTTTACAGAAGGGTGGGTGTAAGCATATAGGAAATAAACATCATAAAATTTGATTTTATGCTTGCTGGCAACAATGTAAATATATTGTGTATCTGTAAATAACTATTAAAAGTAAAAGGTACTGTTTGGAAGTACAGTTAGTTCAAAGCATACAGTGAATTGCATAAGTTGAAAATTTAAAACAAAAGCTATTACAGCCATGTTTATTCTTATGATCTGCTATAATAATCTTGGTTGGAATATCTGAAACTTGTTTTGGAACTGTTTAATATTTTACACACACTTTTTCCTTCAGTTGAGCTATCATTATCTATAACTATGCATGTTACCATTCCCTACTCCATCATACTAGATAATACATAGCATTAAATTGCTTTAAAAACTATGTAACAATAATCATTAATTTCTTTAAAGCCAATGAGTGAAAGGCAGTACTTGTTATTTTCAACTTTTCGCACTAGTTTATTTGTTCAAAGCTCTAATGTAACTGCAGGAACAGTTTCGGGAATATTGTAGTCATATCGCACTGAATGTCTTTTCTATGATTGCATTAATTCCTGCCTGATGCTTTTGTTCAGCTGCCTGAATATGCTGGAATTTTAGAATATATCTGCATTGTTGCTCTCCATATGTGAGACTTCTGTATATATTAAAATATAATTTTGAAAATTTACATTTTAAATTATTTGTGGCATTAAATGTTTTGCTTTATGATTTGTACTCCTCACATATAATTTACAGTTCCCCCAAAGCAAACTTCGCATAACTCCCTGTTAATAATACTGCATTGTTCTGCATTATGGCTTCCATCATTGGATACAGCCCATTCAGTGAACAAAAAGTCTAGCTTCAAATTGGTGTCATTCACACATTACTGATCCTGTGCCACCAGTGCCTCACAGAACTTTTCCAAAATCTATGTTAAATTACAGCAGCAAGATGATTAGATTGATTACCTACAGCTGGAAACAGGTCCTTCAGCCCAACCAGTCCACACCGACCCCCTGAAGAGTAACCCACCCAAACCCATTTCCCTCTGAATGATGCACCTAACACTATGGGCAATTTAGCATGGCCAATTCACCTGAACTGCACATATTTGGACTATGGGAGGAAACCAAAGCACCTGGAGGAAACCCACGCAGACACAGGGAGACTGTACAAACTCTACACAGACAGTCCCCAAAGGCTGGAATCAAACCTGGGACTGTGAGGCAGCAATGCTAACCACTGAGCCACCATGCTGCCCTAAATGCTACTTAGAGATATTAGCAGCTTGGGAAGGGTCAGTCAGGAGTCCTATACTTCCATGATTGATGGAAATTGTGCCTGGGAATATTAAATGGATAGCTTTAAGTTCAGTTATAAAGTCCAATTCATGTTTTATTGATTCACTCAAGGGCTTTGTGCAATGTTAGCTGGGCCAGCATTTAGACTATAAGACATAGGAATAGATATTAGGCCATTCAGCTCATTGAATCTGTTCTGCCATTCAATCATGGCTGATAAGTTTCTCAACTCCATTCTCCTGCTTTTCCCCCTAACTCTTGATCCCCTTGACAATCAAGAACTTATCTATCTTTGTCTTAAATATAATCAATGACCTGGCCTCCACAGGCCTCTGTGGCAATGAATTCCATAGGCTCACTGAATATAGACCCAGAATCCTCAAACGTTCCTCATGTTGAACTTTTCATTTATTGCCCGTCCTGAACTATTCTTGAGAAGCTGATGTGAGCTGCCTTCTTGAACCACTGCTGACCAGTGGTGTAGGAATATCAATAAAGCTGTTAGGGAGGGAATTCCAAGATTTTTCCCAGTGACACTGAAGTAATGATGACATATTTCCAAGTCAAGATAGTGGTTGAAGGGGAATTTGTAAGTGGTGGTGGTTCCCTGTTGTTCTAGATTGTATGAGTCATGGATTTGGAAGGTGCTATTGAAGGAGCTTTGATGAATTGTTGCAATGCATCTTTTAGATGTTGCCACTGTGCATCTTTGGTGGGAGTGAATGTTGAAGGTCTTGGATGGGATATCAATCAAAAGCCTGCTTTATGTTGATGATGTCAAAGTTCTTTAGTGTTGTTGGAGCTGCACTCATTCAGGAAAGTGGAGAATATTCCATTCCTGACATTCTTTGGAAATGGTGGACAGACATTGTGCAGACCCAGAGATGAGTTAGTTCCTCAGAATTCCCAATCTGTTCTACCACAATTGGTATATGGCTGGTTTAGTTCAGTTTCCAGTCAATGGTAACCCCTGGGCTATTGGCCGATGGGGATTCCGCAATGGCAATGCACTCAAGTATCAAATGGAAATATTTGAATCACTTTTGATGGAGATGCTCTTTGCCTGGTACACATGTGGCTGAATGTTACTTGCTATTTATCAACCCAAGCTTGAATGTTACTACATATGGAAGTGTACTGCTTTAGTATCTGAGGAATTGTGAATGATGCTGAACGTTGTAATCATCGAACATCCTGTTTCTGACTTTATGATGGAGGGAAGGTCATGTTTGAAACAATTGAAGATGTTTGAACCTAGAACGCCTGCAGTAATTTCCTGGATTTGAGGTGATTGACCTTTTTCTTCATTCAGGGAATGTGAGCTTCCTTGACTGGGTCAGTAAATAAAGGCAGAACCTGTTTGACTATTCTCAAAAAATGAATCTTTTTAGAAACAGCTTAGTGAATCTCTTTAAAACGGCCTCCATTGCCAGTAGACCCATCCTTAACTACAAGTACACAGTACACAGAATTCCAGGTTCAGTCTCCCCATTGCCCTATAGAGTTGTAACAAGACTTCACTATTTTTGAATATCCAACTCCCTAACAGCAAAGCCCAAACTTCCATTTGCCGCCTTAAATACTTTCTGTACCTGCATGCTAATGGTTGTGTTTTATGCAGAAGAACACCCAGATCCCTCTGTACTGCACTTTTTTTGGAGACTATCCAATTAAATATTAATCTGCCTTTGATTCTTCTGACCAAAATGCAGGTGCTTGCACATTCCTGCACTTATCTCTGCCATTGCTGTGTCACCATACATGATGGAAAAATACCTGGAACTTATTCTTGCAAATGTTCTGTCTCTTAAACCACCTTTTGGATTTTCTATGATTGTGAGTGAAGTTATAACTTTCACATAAGCCAGATCACTATCCAGATTACACTGGTAATTTTGAAACAAATCTGACTATCAGTGTTCCAGACATTAAATCACATTATAAGTGTACTTTATACAAAGGAACAAGTATATAATCTCTACTTGTTCCATTTATTAAACCGTTGGCTTTCAATCCATCTTCTGGAGGACAACCTAGGTCCTTCTCCAGTAAAAGCATTTGAGCAGTATCTATCCCTTAAGATAGTTACAGATTTAGCTGTAAATTTGAAGAATAAGAGATTACATTTCATTTTGACAAAATCTTGTTTTATTTTTATTCACTTATGGGATGTGGGTGTTGCTAGCTGGCCAGTATTTATTACCTGTCCCTATCTGCCCTTGAACTGACTGACTACTATTTCAGAGGGGAGTTGAGCATCAATCACATTGCTGTGGGGCTGAAGTCACATGTAGGCCAGACCAGGTGAAGAAAACAGATTTCTTTTCCTGTTGGACATTATTGAGTCAGATAGTTTTTTTTTCCCACCAATTGGCAATGGTTTTGTGGTCATGAGTAGATGTTTACTTTCTTGAATGTAAATTTCAGTATTTGCTATGGTGGGATTTGAACCCAGATTCCCAGAACATTAACTAAGTTTCTGGATTTAGTCTAGTAGTACTACCATTAGGCCATTGCCTCCATTTGTCAACTTTATTTACATCCCCAGTGCTCAGAGGACTGCTTACCTTCGGTCTCATGGTTGCAGCTAAACCTACAATTTATGATCATCACCATCTCAGCTGTCTATTTAGCTGTTGCAACCCTATTGTCTTCAACTTGGGGATCAACTGCTGCAGATGTTGAAGTTTTAAATTCTTCCAAGAAAACAATTTATCTGAGAGCTTCATATGTGGTATTTTTCCTAATGTTTATCAAAAACATTCAAAATTACTTTACTTTTCCTGTCAAAGTAGTTCTACCCAGGCAGTTTCCTTAAATTTCAAAGCCTTTCTTTTATGCTTCAAGAACCAATTGATACCTGGTCAGAATATCAAGGTGCCGATATGGAATGAACTGCTAGAGGAGGCGATGGAGGCTGATACAATTACAACATTTAAAAGGCATCTAGATGGGTATATGAATACAAAAGGTTTAGAAGGATTTGGGTCAAATGCTGGCAAATGGGACTAGATTAATTTAGGATATCTGGTTGACATAGACTAGTTGGACTGATGGGTCTGTTTCTGTGCTGTACGTCTATATGATTCTAACAGTTTAGCTTTTAGAGATTGATTTCAGAGATCCTAATTGCTGAAACGTTCTTAATCACACAGTACTTCACAGCTATATCTTCAAATAGTTTTCTTTAAGGGTTGCTTCATTGCAAGTCTCTCTGCAATTGAATGACTGTCACATCTGGGGCAAAACAGAAACCAAAAGCCCAGAGACTGTTGCTAGGCAAATGTGAGCACAAACCGTTTCAAAATTTGTTCTGGTTTAAAGTCTTTTCCCCAAAGTTGCTTGGCTTTTTGCAAACAACAGACAATCACCAGTTCTCCTGAGCTTTTGATGTTTTCCTTCCAAAAAGTCACAAATCCTTTGCAATGCAGATATTGTCCAACCTTCATTTCCAATTCTTATAATCCATAAATATATATGTATTCCCAATGACGTGCCTCTAACATACACATAGCTACACTAGGTTTCAGGCTCTGTGTGTTTCTCTTTTCTCTTTTAACTCTTCCCATGCTGTACTTTTTACATCCAGTGAGGGGTAGCTCTATGATTTCCTTTCAAGATTGCTTCAAGTTTCTAAACCTTTCAGGCAACAACTACCTGTTCAGGAGGCAGGGTTGTGGGGGTGGGGGGAGGTGGAAAGAGATTATGGCTGTTAGGAATAGGGTTTAGTTTTGACATTGTTTGGATTTCAATTGGGTCACAGCTTACCAAAAGAAGGAAACTATCCAGCTCAGCTCCTGTCTTTCTGTAAGAAGTCCTCAATGTAAGTTCAGTATGGGAACTGAAAGCATCTGATCTTCTGAGAACCACCTGACAGAGTTCTTCACAACAATTCTAGAGTGAATTGTATCTGCAGAAGTCTCAGAGATAACTACCTAACCTTTGTGGCACCTACCTGTTTGCAGCAGGATGTTGACTGAAAGTAATTTTATTTTCTAATCTTTTTTTCCTTTGAGAGATTATTATCGGTCATCTCAATCTCTGCAGGGAAAATCATTATGTTTCTTTACTTGTGTGTTTGTTGACTTATTTAGTGGGATTAATATTTATATTTTTACGTTTCAAACTGCTCTGCATCATTGCTGAATATATCATGTTTCTGTTCTTTATTAAAACACCTTACTGATGCATTTGTTTTACTCTGAGCCTGATGTTGACAAGGCATACAATTTGTCACAATGTGCCTAAATATCTGTTGTGCTTTTAAAGTATTGAGATGGTAGAGAGACCATGCACTTCCCCAACCTTGATCATAACAGGATTATTTTTGTTTATTCTTGACGCATGTACTTTACTGGCTATGTCAGAATTTATAGACTACCCCCAACAGCCATAGAGGTGCTGGGATTGAGTTGCCTTGCTTTCTTGAACCACTGTCAACCTTGAGATGTGCGATCACATACAGCGTTGTTAGGAAGGGAGCTCCAGGATATTAGCGGGAAAGTGGGTGATCGTAGTGGTTCCATACATCTACTTACCTTGTCCTTCCAGGTGATAAGGGTCATAGGTTTGTGTGAGTTGCTCCTAACCTATAACCTTCAAGGATCTGCATACATGAAGCCCCTTTTCCTGTCTTTCTGAAATGTGTCATTTAATCTATGTTGCCTTTCCCTATCCTTTCTACCAAATTACATCATTCAAACTACTTTGTATTACCATTCACCTGCCACTTGTCTGCACTTTGTTTTTGTCCTGTTGCAGTCAATTGATATCATCATCGCAGTCAGCTCTGCCTCCAAGTTTGGTATCATCTGAAAATTTTGTATTCCAATATTTATATCATAAATCAATAGATTCAATTGCCTGATATAACAGAACTTTATTGCTCTGCATTTTCAATCCAACTTAACTCAGTATCTTTGGATATATTTCATTTGATTCTGGTGATTTATCAATTTGACCTAGGCAAGCTGCTTATATATTCTTCTTACCATCGAGTACATCCCGCACCTCCTCTTTCACTATGACTTGGGCAGTATCTTCTCCCTTGGTAAAGGCAAAAGGAAATAATAACTTAGCTTGGCAAGCATGCCCTCTACCCTCATGCAATCTCTTTTGAGTCCATAATCAGTTTCATTCCTCCCCTTACCATTTTTGATTTGTAGTATTTACAGAAGACTCACATTTTTTAAATCATAGTTGCCAGGCTTCTCTCCTACTCTTTGTTTACATCTCTATTTTTTCTTTTCAGTGCCCCTTTGAGTTTCCCACACTGCACATGCTTCTCAATTACATTACCCACCTGACATCTGTCATACAGTCAGTTCTTCATGAACGTGACGGTTGCGTTCTTGTGCAATCACCTTACAGCCAACACCTGTTTCAGAAGTTCTTGCTGTAGAAACAGTGCCCCGATTTGTCAATCGCGTTACAATGAATTCACATTGATGTAACATGCGTTATAACAGAATGGCTTGTATGTACATTTTTTCTGCTTAATTTTACTCTCTATCTCTTGCATCATCTAAGAAACTCAAGATTTATTTGCTCTACTATTTTCCTTTTGTGGACCTGTACTTTCACAGCATTCAAACTATGCCTTTCTGTGTTAGGTTACTGTTTTGCCTGTCTACCTTTGGTTTCAACTTATTTGGGTCAGATCCATTCCCCCACCACTGATGTTTGCCCTCCCCCAATGAATTTCCTGGTTGCTCATTGTCCTTTTTCATAGGGAGCCTAAATCTTATGATACAATAACAACAGCCGCCTAAATCTTTCCTCCATTGGCAGTTGATGCAATTGGTAAAATAAAAAGTGGTGTTTGCACTTAATCTTGGGGAAAATTACAGTTTAGCATCCTTTTGTCTGAAAACAACCATTTACCACAACTCTAATGCAAAAGCAAAATGCTGCAGATATTGGAAATCAAAAATTAAAAAAACAGGAAGTCTGAGAAAGCTCAGCAAGTCTGACAGCACCTGCGGTGAGAGAAGCACAGTTAATGTTTTAAGCCCAATATGACTCATTTTTCGGAACCCAGTCACCTTTGTTATGTTGTTTTGGGTCCTTAGGGCATTTCTTTTAATCCAAGCTGACTCTAATGATTCTATTCCATTGTTAACCAGATTTTCATGTATTCAGCACATGCATCAACGGGTATCAATCAGGGATGAGACACAAGGGCCAAGATGCAGAGAACCTATTCTCTAATTTGGTGGTGGGGCAGGGTAAATGACTTATTCATGAATTTAGAACAAAAAAATATGAACTTCAATTGATGAAAGGAAGTCAGTCCCTCATTACATTTTTCTGAAAGCAAGGAATCATCCTGGGAATCCGTGTGTTGGAGCTTCTTAACTTGGCAGTAGACTGGTGCTGTGTAGTTTATCCCCTTACTTTTAGCAGTAGCAGTCAAATGTTGCTGAATAATGTGGACAGGCAAGAGATAGCCTAGCTGCAATAGTAATTTTCCTGTGTTACTACTAGAATCTTCTAATATAAAAGAAAAATACTGCAACTGCTGGAAGTCTGAAATAAAAACAAAATGCAGGAGAAACTCAGCAGGTCTGGCAGCATCTGTGGAAAGAGAAAAACAGAGTTCATATTTCGAGTTGGCTATCAGTTCGTTAGAACTGAAAAAGGTGTTGAAAATTGAGTTTTTTTGCTGTTGACAGGTGGGTTGGGGGGGGGAGGGGTGGGGGGGAGCAAGTGCCCAAAGGAAAAGACAAAGGGAGTGCTATTAGTGGTATAAGAGAGATAAAGATGTACAGTAGGTGTGAAAATGAGTGTTTTGCTGAGACCAAAGCCAATGAAACTCAAACCAGACACAACAGGGGTAAGAGGCTTTTTAATTAAAATGGAGGATGATAACAGTCAGGCTCTGGAATTATTGAACACAATGTTGAGTCCTAGAGGCTATAAAGTGTCTCAGGGAAAATGAGACTTTGTTCCTCCAGCGTGCATTGAGCTGTCTACATAGAGCAAGATGGTTTACTGCATTTGTTTGTTTTGTATTATTCTTTCTTGCCTGTATTTCTCCAACTTCCCACATATCTCCCCGTCAACCTTCCCAATATTCACCTTCACTGAACACGTTGGGTCCTGTAGTACAGTTTGAAAAATGTCTGCTGCCCTCTGGTGGCCTGACCAACTATTCTTCATGGTTTGAGAGTGCTACCAGGTTTTGCAGCTACTCAAGGCATTACAACTGCTTGCCCAAATATATTTTCCATGAAGAAGAACTGGGCAGACACTGGTGAACTACTTTCCTTCTACAGCTTGAGAGAGACAGTCCCTCTAGTGGAGATGGATATAACTGTTGATCATCAATACAAGACAGTCACCAAGAAGTGTCACAGGAAATTTAGAAGAAACTGGAATGTGGAACCCACTCCCACATAGGGGCTGGTGGACGTAAATAGAACACAAACGTTTAAGGAGCAGTTAGAAAAACACTTGAGGGAAAAGGGATAGAGGAATCATGATAAATTTAGAGAAGAAAAGATGGGAGAAGTGGGGTGTAAATACGTTCATGGAACTCAGAGCCAAAATGGCCTGTTTCTATGTTGTAGATCTTATATAAATGTAATCCTGCGAATGTTCAGGTTGCTCTTAGCCCAAATTGTAGAGAAAGCTGTCCAAAATACCTTCAAGTAGACTTTATTTCTTTATGCATACGACACTGAACAATCAATACGCTTCAGCAATTCACAATATGATTAAAGTGCCAAAATTATCCGCATTAAGTCATGTCCAGAGTAGGAGGACTGTTTTCTTAAGAATCCTTTTGAATCTTGTAAGTGCTTTAAATCACTTCAAAATTACATCCAGTGGACCACTATCATCCTTGCAAGAAATTATAGCAGTCTTTTAGTACAAGTTAAATGTTCTCTAAATATTGATTATCTTTTAAACAATATTGATCATCAGTACGATATTAATCTGCTCAATCAGATTTTCAATCCAAGACTTGTTTCTGGATGGTGCTCATTCCTAATGCATTCTGAGTAAGATGTCCAAAAGTGTGGCCAATCTGGTATTTGTATCCTTGAAGTAAAATCAGAACAGGGTCATCATTTGCATTACAGTTACAGGTGCTTACATCTATTACTTTAAATCTATTGTTTTTTAGAAATGCATTAAACAGCTCAACCAAAACTGTATAAATAAAATTCTACAACTGCTTCAATTCAATCAACGTCCAACAAACAATAAAAAGTAAGCAATTTTATTTTACTTTGACTAAATTTGAATATTTATTTAGAAAAGCAAAATGCTGTGGGTGCTGGAAATGTTCAGCTAACCTGACAGGACCTGAAACTGAGTAAATGTTTCAGATCCTGTCCCTTTCCTGCATCTTCCAGCATTTTTCTGTTGATCAAGACACATTGAGAACTTGGCATAAAAATGAGATGCTGGTAAGATAAAAGATAAAAAATAAGATCTTAACTCAACAGTCCAGACTAGCTTTTGTAGAAAGAAATAGGTTTCATGCTTGAGATCAAGGTAGCCTTTCATCAGCGCCCAGACAACTTGAGAAGTTGATTATTGGGTCAGCCTAACATACTACTTACTGGGTCTGAGAGCACACCTGACTCAGGAACAAGAATAAAAATAATTTAATCTATCTTCACTGACAGAATAATTTATTGATCAGTTCCTCAGGGATTGTACTGCCAAGAGGTTTGGGACTTGGGAGTTCTGTCCTGTACTGCTGAGAGTCTGTGCCCTTAGACTGGACTGCCTCCATCTTAAGTGCATCAAGCTCTTGGCGTAACCTAAGAATGATTATTGTCTGACTAGCTGAAATTCTGGTGATCTCTCGTATGAACAGACTCATAAGTAATTCTGATTCTTTGTAACACAGTAGTCTGTCCACTCTTATATCACACCTATCTTATACATCATATTACTAACATATGCTTTATTATAAATTCTGTCATGAATCAACATTGGCAAATACATGTAAAAATAACCCCTGGGGAAAACTGGCGAATGTCACACTGCTGAGCTGGCATCTTCGAGGTTTGATATTAAGAGGGGTAGGGGATTGGAAAGAGCTGTAATTTGTGTTTCTAGCAACCCTGTGGGCTTCACTGCATTGAACCTTCATGGATTTAAACTACAAAGACAATCAGAGCATGTGATTTGGAATAAACCTTTAATGGTAATCCTGTTTCATCTGTCACTGGATCAGTATTTAGATATTTAGGTAAAGGTTGCCTGAGAGATGAAGACAACAATATGAATGATACTTGGGACCTCAAAGCATTTTATTAATAATCATTGGGTGCTAAAGTTCTGTCATTTCTTCCAGGTTTACAATATAAACTAACTCAGCCATCTTGTTATATCCACCGCCAAATCCAAGCCACCCGACAATTGGAGGAAGAAATCCCCATCTTCCTCCTTGGGGTCCTTCAACCACACGGCATCAATATCGACTTCACCAGTTTCCAAATCTCCCCTCCCCGTACCTCATTCAAGATCCAACCCTCCAACTTGGCACCACCCTCTTGACCTGTCTTACCTATCCATCTTCCTTCCCACCTCTCTACTTCACCCTCCCCACCGACCTATTACTATTAACCCCCGCCTACATCCACCTATTGCCTTACCAGCTACCATCCCCCCCAGCCCCACTCATGCCCCTCCACATCTCTCAGCCCACTTCCCCCTCCACATTCCTGATGATGGGCTTACGTTGAGTCTCGGATGCTGCCTGACCTGCTGTGTTTTTTGCAGCACCACACTCTTTGCCATGCTATAACAAGATGGAGTCAATCAACTATTTCCAAATAACATAAAACAACATTACATGAGTAGCAAAGGTGTCAAATACCAATTGAATCTTTTTTTTTACTCATAGGATGTGAACATCACTAGCTGGCTACCATCGAGAAGGTGAGCTGCCTTCTAGAACTGCTGCAGTCCATGTGCTAGATCCACAGTGCTCTTTGGGAGGGAATTCCAGATTTTTGAGCCAGTGACAGTGAAGGAACAGAGATATTTTACCAAGTCAGGATGATTATTGGCTTGGAGGGGAGCTTGAAGGTGATGATGTTCCCATGTATCTGTGGCCCTTGTACTTCTCGATGGAAATCGTTGTGTGTTTGGCTGGTGCTGTCTCAGGATCTTTGGTGAATTTCTGCAGAGTAACTTTTAGGTAGTACACACTGCTGCAACTGAGCCTCAGTGCATCCATAAACAATTATCAAGCTGCTTTGGCTTGATAGCGTCAGCATCAAGGTTAAAAAAGTGATGTAAGGGCAAGAGGATTGGCGGGCTAGGATCCAGTTTTAGGGAGTGAAAGAATAGTACCAGGTGGGAGACAGTGTGCAGAGTCCTTATTTTTGTTGTTTACAGTTTGTTAACAATAGAATCTGATTGGATGAGTACGGGGTAAGATTGAGTAATTTGCTCCTAGTTTAATGTTTGTAGTTGATTTGGCAGAAGAACCCAGCTCAGTGAAGTGACATATGTGGGAATTCAGGGACACTTCCAGTCTCCATGGTGACCGCATATGTAGGAAATGTATTTAGCTGCAGCTCCTGATTGACCACATAGGGCCTAGCAGAGATCAAAAGGGCAACCTGTGCACAGAGCAGTGGATGTGGGTGAAGTCTTAAATTAATACTTCTCACCTGTATTCACAGAGGAGAAATACATTGTAGCTGGAGATTTCAATTAGGATGGTGAGATTCTAAAGCATGGTATGATTAATGAAGACGAGTCATTAGATGTTTTAACAGCATAAAGGTACATAAAACCCAAGGGCTTAATATAAATATCCCAGGTTGCTATGGGAAGCAAGGGAAGAGACTGCTGGGGCACTGGTGGAGATATTTAACAGTGCTCTGGCTATAGATGAAGTGCCAGATGACTAGTGGATAGCTAACAGGGTTCCTGTTTTCAAGAAAGGCATCATGGATAAACCAGGTAATTACTGTTTAGTTAGTCTGACAAAAGTGGTCGGGAAATTAATGGAAAACGTTCTGGACGACAAGATTAATCAACATTTAGAAAGGCAGCGATTGATTAGTCAGCACGGATTTAGAGTCATAGAGATGTACAGCAAGGAAACAGACCCTTCGGTCCAAATTATCCATGCCAACCAGATATCTTAAATTAATCTAGTGTCATTTGCCAGCATTTAGCCCATATCCCTCTAAACCCTTCCATTCATGTCTTTCAAATGTTGTAAATATACCAGCATCCACCACTTTCTCTGGTGCAGCTCATTGCCTAAACGCACCAACCTTTGTGTGAAAAAATTGCCCCTAGGTCCTTTTTAAACTTTCCTGTCTCACTCTAAACCCATGCCCTCTAGTTCTGGACTCCCCCAACTCAGGAAAAAGACCTTGTCTATTTACCCTATCCATGCCCCTCATGACTTATAAGTCTCTGTAACGTCATCACTCAGCCTCAATGCCCCAGAGAAAATAGCCTCAACCTATTCAGACTCTCCCTATAGCTCAAATCCTCCAACCCTGGCAACATTCTTGTAAATAATTTCTGAACCCTTTAAAGTTTCACAATATCCTACCAATAGGAGAGCAACCAGATTTGCACACAATATTCCAAACATAGCAAAACCAATGTCCTGAACAGCTGCAACATGACCTCATAACCGGTCCAAGAAGTGGCTAATGAAATTTAATGTGAGCAAATACAAGGTCTTGCACTTTGGAAAAAAAGAATACAGGCATGGACTATTTTCTAAATGGTGAGAAAATTCATAAAGCCGAAGTACAAAAGGATCTGGGAGTGCTAGTCCAGGATTCCCTAAAGGTTGAGTTGCAGGTTAAGTCCGTGGTTAAGAAAACAAATGTAATGTTGTCATTTATCTCAAGAGGGTTGGAATATGTAAGCAGTGATGTGCTTTTGAGACTTTATAAAGCTCTAGTTAGGCCCCATTTTGAATACTGTGCCCAATTTTGGGCCCCACACCTCAGGAAGGACATACTGGCACTGGAGCGTGTCCAGCAGAGATTCACATGGATGATCCCTGGAATGGTAGGCCTAACATACGATGAAAGGCTGAGGATCGTGGGATTGTATTCATTAGAGTTTAGAAGTTGAGGGGAGATCTAATAGAAACTTACAAGATAATGCATGGCTTAGAAAGAGTGGACGCTGGGAGTTTGTTTCCGTTAGGCGGGGAGACTAGACCCACGGGCACAGCCTTAAAATTAAAGGGGGTCAATTTAGAACCAAAATGAGAAGACATTTCTTCAGCCGGAGAGTGGTGGGCCTGTGGAATTCATTGCCACAGAGTGCAGTGGAGGCTGGGACATTAAATGTGTTCAAGGCAGAGATTGATAAATTCTTGATATCGCAAGGAATTAAGGGCTACAGGGAGAATGCTGGTAAGTGGAGTTGAAATGCCCATCAGCCATGATTGAATAGCAGAGTGAACCCGATGTGCAAATGGCCTTACTTCCACTTCTATGTCTTATGGTCTTATAACTCCTATACAGAGGAACTTTGATTATTCGTATGACACGAGCGACGCGTATTTTGTGGGATAATTGGATGCTGGATAATACAGTTTAATCAAGCATCGGGAGCTTGCGATCTTGTTGGATAAACCGAAATTCAGGAAATTGAATGCCAGATAATCGAAGTTCCTCTATACTCAATGCTCTAGCCAATTAAGGAAAAGAATGCCTTCTTCACTATCCTATCTACCTGTGACTCCACTTTCAAGGAGCTATGAACCTGCACTCTAAGGTCTCTTTGTTCAGCAACACTCCCCAGGACTTTACCATTAAGTTTTTAGATTAGATTTAGATTAGATTAGATTAGATTACTTACAGTATGGAAACAGGCCCTTCGGCCCAACAAGTCCACACCGACCCGCCAAAGCGCAACCCACCCATTCCCCTACATTTATAAGTCCTGTCCTGATTTGCCTTTCCAAAATACAGTATTTATCTAAATCAAACTCCATCTGCCACTCCTTGGACCATTGGCCCACCTGGTCAAGATCCTGTTGTACTCTCAGGTAACCTGCTTTGCTGTCTATTATAGTCCAATTTTGGTCTCATTTGCAAACTTACTGACTGTACCTCGTATGTTCACATCCAAATTGATTATATAAATGATGAAAAGCAGTGGACCTAGCACCAATCCTTGTGGCACACCACTGGTCACAGGCCTCCAGTCTGAAAAGCAACCCACCACCACCTTCTGTCTTCTACCTTTGAGTCAGTTTTGTATCCAAAAGGTTAGTTATCCCTGTATTCGTGTGATCCACCTGTACTAACTTGTAAACCATGAGAAAACTTGTCAAATGCCTTACTGAAATTCATACAGATCACATCCATCACTCTGCCCTCATCAATCCTCTTCACTACTTCTTCAAAAAACTCAATCAAGTTAGTGAGACATGTTTTCCCTCGCACAAAGCCATGTTGACTATCCCAAATCAGTCCTTACCTTTCCAAATACATGTACATCTTGTCCCTCAGGATTCCTTCCAATAACTTGCCCACCACTGATGTCAGGCTCAACGGTCTATAGTTCCCTAGCTTTTCCTTTTTCGCCCTTCTTAAATAGTGGCACCACACTAGCCAACCCCCGGTCTTCCAGCACCTCTCCTGCGACTATCGATGGTCCAAATATTTTTACATTAGATTAGATTAGATTAAATATGTCAGCAAGGGGCCCAGAAATCACTTCCCTCACTTCCCGCAGAGTTCTAGGGTAAACCAGATCAGTTCTTGGGCATTTATCCACTTATGCATTTCAAGACATCCAATACCTCCTCCTCTGTAATATGGACATTTTTTCAAAATGTCACCATCTGTTTCCCTACATTCTATATCTTCCATGTCCTTCTCCAGAATTAATACTGATGCAAAATACTCATTTAGTATCTCCTCCATCTCCTGCGCTTCCACAAATAGCCAGCCTTGCTGATCTTTGATGGGTCCTATTCTCTCCCTAGTTACCCTTTCATCCTTAATGTATTTATAAAATCCCTTTGGATTTTCCTTAACCCTATTTGCCAAAGCTATCTCATGTCCCCTTTTTGCCCTCCTGATTTCCCTCTTATGTATACTCCTAATGCCTTTATACTCTTCTAAGAATTCTCTTGATCCCTGCTGTCTATACCTGAAATATGCTTCCTACATTTTCTTGACCAAAACCTCAATTTCTCTCATCACCCAGCATTCCCTATACCTACCAACCTTTTCTTTCACCCTTACAGGAGTATACTTTCTCTGGACTCTTGTTAACTCATTTTTGAAGGCTTCCCATTTCTCAGCCGTCCATTTACCTGCGAACACCTGCACCCTATGACCATCAAAATTGGCCTTCCTCCAATTTATAACTTCAACTTTTAGATCCTGTCCATCCTCTTCCATCACTATTTTAAAGCTAATAGAATTATGGTCGCTGGCCCCAAAGTGCTCTCCCGCTGACACCTCAGTCACCTGCCCTGCTTTATTTCCTAAGCATAGGTCAAGTTTTGCACCTCCTCTAGTAGGTACATCCACATACTGAAACAGAAATATGTCTTGTACAAACTTAACAAATTCCTCTCCATTTAAACCCTTAACACTATGGCAGTCCCAGTCTATGCTTGGAAAGTTAAAATGCCCAACCATTGCCACCCTATTATTCTTACAGATAACTGAAATCTCCTTAGAAATCTGTTTGTCAATTTCCCACTGACTACTGGGGGGTGTTTAGTACAATTCCAATAATGTAATCATCCCTTTCTTATTTCTCAGTTCCATCCAAATAACCTCCCTGGATGTAATCCCAGGAATATTCTCCCTAAGTACGGCCAAAAATGCCACCCCCCCCCCCACCCTCCTCTCTTGCCCCCTTTTCTATCCTTCCTATCTCATTTGTATCCTGGAGCATTAAGCTGCCAGTCCTGTCCATCCCTGAGCCACGTTTCTGTAATTGCTATGATATTCCTAACCATGCCCAGGGTTCATCTGCCTTCCCTGTTAGGCCTCTTGCATTGAAATAAATGCAGTTGAATTTACCTCATTCCCTGCTTTGGACCTGCCTGTCCTGACTGTTTGATTTGCTCCTTTTCCAAGCTGTACCAGTCTCAGACTGATTTCTTTCGTCACTACCTCCCTAGGTCACACTTTGTGCTTCCCTACCACGCTCCCCCTCGCCCGCACCCCCCCCCCCCCCTCCCCCCCCGCCCCAACCTACTTTGTTGGCGGGAGTTCTTGTCTCACTAATTAAATTGAATTTTGTTTAAAAAAGGCGATGAAATACAATGATGAAAGTATTGCGTTTTACGTGATTACATGGACTTTAGTAAGGCCTTTGTCAATGTCCCACATGCCCAAAAGTTAAGAACCCATGGGATCAAGGCAAGTTGGCAAACTGGATCCAAAATTGGTTTACAAATAGGAGGCAAAGGATTATGGTGGAGTCTTGTTTTTGTAATTGTAATTGTGACCAGTGCTGTACCACAGGAATTGGTGCTGGGGACCCTGCTGTTTGTTACGTACATGGTGACATAGACAGTATAATTAGTAAACTTGTAGATGGCATGAAATCTGGTGGTGGTGTTGATAGTGAGGATAGTCTCAAGCCACAGACTGATATTGTTCTATTAGTAATTCGAGCAGAAGAATGGCAGATGGAATTTAATTCTGAGGTAAATGGGAGATAATGCATTTTGGGAGGTCCAATGAGGGAAGGATATACACAATGAATGGTAAACCCCTATGGAGTACTGGGGAATAAAAATACCTTGTTGTACAAGTTCATAGATTTCTGAAGGTGCCAGCACAGGTAGATAGAGTGCTGAAGGCATGCAGGATGCTTACTCCTGTATTCTACACCTTGGCCAATGAAGGCAACTCTTGTCACAATTTTATGAAACATTGGTTAGGCCACACATAGAATACTATGTGCAATCCTGGTAGCCACACTATTGGAAGGATGTGATTGCACTGGAGAGGGTACAGAGGAGATTCACCAGGATGTTGCTTGTGAATGAAAAGTCTCAGTTATGAAGAGAGACTGAATTGGCTGAGTTTGTTTTCCTTGGAGCAGAGGAAGCTGAGGAGGGATCTGATTGAGGTAAACGTAATTACGATAGTCATAAATAGAATAGATCATGAGAATTTTTTCCCCATGGCTGATGTGTCTAAGGCTAGATGGCATAGGTTTAAGGTGAGCAACAGTGATTTAGAGGTCTCTGAGGAAGTGTTTTTTCATCCAGAGGATGGTAGAAATATAGAATGTGTTGTTTGAGAGGGTGGTGGATGCAGGTACCCTCACAATATTTAAGAAGCAGCTGGATGAGCACTTAAAATGCCAGGGCATGGTTAACAATGGACCAGGTGCAGGAAAATGGGATGAGTATAGTTTGGAGCTTGCTGGTCAACATAGATATGGCGGACTGAAGGGCCTGTTTCTAAGTAAAAACAGATGCTGGAAACCAGATTCAGGATTAGCGGTGCTGGAAAAGCACAGCAGTTCAGACAGCATTCGAGGAGCAGGAAAATCGACGTTTCGGGCAAAAGCCCTTCATCAGGAATACAGGCAAAGAGCCTGAAGGGTGGAGAGATAAATGAGAGGAGGGTGGGGATGGGGAGAAAGTAGCATAGAGTACAATAGTTGAGTGGGGGTGGGGATGAAGGTGATAGGTCGGGGGGGAGGGTGGGGGAAGGTAGCAAAGAGTACAGTGGGTGGATGGGGGTGGGGATGAAGGTGATAGGTCAGAGAGGAGAGTGGAGTGGATAGGTGGAAAGGAAGATAGGCAGGTAGGACACGTCATGGTGACAGTGTTGCGCTGGAAGTTTGGAGCTGGGGTGAGGTAGGGGCAGGGAAATGAGGAAACTGGTGAAGTCGACCCTTATGCCCTGGGGTTGAAGTATTCCAAGGTGGAAGATGAGGCATTCTCCTCCAGGCGTCGGGTGGTGAGGGAGCTGCAGTGAAGGAGGCCCAGGACCTCCATGTCCTCGGGGAGGGGGAGTTGAAATGATTGGTGCGGGTGTTTCCCTAAAGCGCTCTGCTAGGAGGCGTCCAGTCTCCCCAATGTAAAGGTGACCACATCAGGAGCAACGGATACAATAAATGATATTGGTGGATGCGCAGTCTATTTCTATGCTGTATGGCTATGTGTTGGAATGGCATTTGTTCAGACCCATGTGGGGAACATGCCATCACACTCTGGTCTTGTGTCTTGTAGATGGTGGACAGACTTTAACAAATCATAAAGTGGGTTACTCACTATAGGATTCCTAGCCTTGGACCTGCGCTTAAAGCTATTGTATTATATGGCTAGTTCCAGTTCAGTTTCTGATCAATGTAACCCCCAGGATGGTGATAGTGGGATTCAGTGATGGTAACATCATTGAATGTCAAGAGCCAGTGGTTAGATGGTCTCTTACTGGAGATGGTCATTGCCTGGCATTTCTGAGGCACAAATGTTACTTGCCCCTTGTCAGCCCAACCTGGATATTGTCCAGATCTTGTTGGATTTGGAGGAATCCAAATCTTGTATCTGAGGAATTGAGCATAGTGCTTAACATTGTTCAAAAGTTAAAATATTTGCAAGTTAATCTTAAGACTGATTGTCCTATGGAGCACTTGTGGAATAAGTTATTGTGGAACTTGAATAAGTGAATTGTGTACCTTTTCAGCTCACAATGTTTACCTGCAGCAGATGCAGTAGAAGCTGTCCAGTGCCAGAGCGGGACTCCCAAGCTGCAATAGGTGCTAGCGGATTTTGATAAGATTTATAGCTCAGGTTAAGGTTCTGGATGTAAATTTGCTCATTGAGCTGGAAGGTTCATTTTCAGACGTTTTGTCACCATACCAGGTAACATCATCAGTTAGGAGATAGTGAAATCTGCAGATGCTGGAGATCAGAGATTCCTGGTCCTCGGATGCTGCCTGACCTGCTGTGCTTTTCCAGAAATACACTCTCGACCAACATCATCAGTGAGCCTCTGGATGAAGCACCTGTGGCAGTGCTAAACACATAAATAGAAAGCGGGCCATGCCACTAGTGCTTCATCCAGAGGCTCACTGATGATGTTACCGTGTATGGTGATGAAACGTCTGAAAACAAACCTTCCAGCTCAGTGAGCAAACCTACATTCTGCAATAGGTGCTATTTTATCAGCGTTGACCATCACAATGCAATCATTGTCTGATGAGAGGAAGGCAGCTACAGTATCAGGGAAAGTTACTGGTGAAGAGTATAAATGGGTGCAACAAATGACTAAATGTAAATCTGGAAAAAGGATTTTGGAATATGTTGAAAAAAGTCACCGGGAGCTCAGATTTATCAAGAAGTGAACATGTGTTCCAACAGAATTCTTTTAACAAACAAGAACATTCTATTTGTTATTATTCCTTTCTCTACTTTGTGCTAAACAGTAAAATGTGGATTCACATTTGACACACTAATATGTTCTTCCTTCAGTCTGCGCTGGATTGTGTAGGGTTGTATGGCTCGGGGGAAGAGTGTACCAACAACCCTACCAGCTATTTGTCAGGGATGTATAAAATGCAGCTCATCATGTAGTGCAGTGTGGCCTGTGAAGGTGCAACTATTCCATATACCAGAGATATACCCCACCCTTCCAACCGTAACAAGAACAGATACCCCCTGGTGCTCACCTTCCACCCTATTAACCTTCGCCTAAACCACATCATCCAATGACATTTTCGCCACCTCCAAATGGACCCCACCGCCAGGGATATATTTCCCTCCCCACCCCTTTCCACCTTCCGCAAAGACCGTTCCCTCTGTGACTACCTGGTCAGGTCCACGACCCCCAACAACCCACCCTCCCTTCCTGGGACCTTCCCCTGCCACGGCAGGAATTGCAAAACCTGTGCCCACACCTCCTCCCTCACCACTATACAAGGCCCCAAAGGAGCCTTCTACATCCATCAATAGTTTTATCTGCACATCCACCGATATCATTTATTGTATCTGTTGCTCCCGATGCAATCTCCTCTACATTAGGGAGACTGGACGCCTCCTAGCAGAGTGCTTTAGGGAGCATCTCCAGGACACCTGCACTAATCAACCACACCGCCCTGTGGCCCAACAATTCAACTCCCCCTCCCACTCTGAGGACATGCAGGTCCTGGGCCTCCTCCACTGTCGCACCCTCACCACCCGATGCCTGGAGGAAATACGCCTCATCTTCTGCCTCGGAACACTTCAACCCCAGGGCATCAATGTGGATTTCACCAGTTTCCTCATTCCCCCTTCCCCCACCTCACTCCAGCTTCAACCTTCCAGCTCAGCACCACCCTCATGACCTGTCCTATCTGCCTATCTTCCTTTCCACCTATCCACTCCACCCTCCTCTCTGACCTATCACCTTCACCCCCACCCCCATTCACCCATTGTCCCATTGTACTCTTTGCTACTTTCTCCCCTCCCCTCATTTATCTCTCCACTCTGCAGGCACCCTACCTCTATTCCTGATGAAGGGCTTTTGCCCGAAACATCGATTTTCCTGCTCCTCAGATGCTGCCTGGCCTGCTGTGCTTTTCCAGCACCACTCTAATTTAAAATCTGGTTTCCAGCATCTGCAGTCCTTATTTTCATCGTCTTATACCAGAGGTTGTCAACTTCGGGCATGTCATCCCCTCAGGGTCCACCAAAAGGTTGCAAAGGATCTGCCAACATACATCTACTGTATTGTGCCTTCTCTCAATATGAGAGTTAGATCAAGGGTTAAAGTACGTTGTCAATTAATTTATGTATTCCAACTTGTGAAATCTTTACTGCCTTTATTTGATTCACTGGAATTATCTAATAATGCATTATCCTGCATGGTCAGTGTCCTAACTTCATAATCCTGCATTTGCTGCATCTTTCTTAATAACTTTGCTAAACAAACATCTATTAAGTAATCAACCTCAGCTTTAAAATTAATAACTGATGTTCCAACAATTGCCATTTGCGGAAAAGAGTTCCAAATTTCCAATGAGTTCAAGAGTTCCAATGGAATGCATCCCAGGGTACTAAAAGAGATGGTGGGAGAAAAAGCAGGTGAACTGCTGGTAATTTTCCAAAATCGATGGACTCTAAGGCAGTCCCAGCAGATTGGAAAATAGCAAATGAGACACCACTGTTTAAGAAGGGAAGTAGACGAAAGATGGGGAATTATAGACCAGTGAGCTTAACCTCAGTCGTGGGGAAGATGCTTGAGTCTATTATCAAGGAAGAAATAGCAGCACATCTCGAAAAAAATTGTCCCATTGTACAGACACAGCATGAAGGGCAGGTCATGCTTTATAAATCTTTTGGAATTCCATAAAGACATTTCAATCAAGGTGGACAACAGGGACCCAGTGGATGTGGTGTACCTAGATTTCCAAAAGCATTTGACAAGGTGCCCCACATGAGGCTGCTGCATAAGTTCGGGGTAGACTATTAGCGTGCATAGAGGATTGGTTGACTGATAGGAAGCAAAGAGTGCGGATAAATCAGTGCTATTCTGGCTGGCAATCAGTGAGTAGTGGTGTGGCTCAGGGATCGGTGTTAGGACCACAATTATTCACAATTTACATAGACAATTTGGAGTTGGGGACCACATGTATGGTGTCAAAATTTGCCGATGACACGAAGATCAGTGACAGAGTAAAGTGTGTAGAGCACTGCAAAACTTTGCAGAGGAACATAAATACATTGAATGAGTGGGCAAAGGTCTGGCAGATGGAATACAATGTTAGTAAATGTGAAGTCATGCATTTTGGTAGGAGTAACAGCAAATAGATTATTACTTGAATGGTAAAAAGTTGCAGCATGCTGATTTGCAAAGGGACCTGAGCATCCTTGTGCATGAATCGCAGAAGGTTGGTCTGTAGGTACACCAAGTTAAGAAGGTGAATGGAATTTTGTCCTTCATTGCTAAAGGGGTTGAGTTTAAAAGCAGGGAGGTTATGTTGCAGCTGTACAAGGTGCTGGTGAGGCCACACCTGGAGTACTGCATGCAGATTTGACCTCCTTACTTAAGAAAGGAAGTACTAGCACTGGAGGGGATGCAGAGGAGGTTCATGAGATAGATTCCAGAATTGAAGGGATTGGCTTATGAGGAAAGGCTGAGTAGACAGGGATTGTATTCACTGGAATTCAGAAGACTTAGAGAGGATCTAGTAGAAACATATACAATTATGAAGGGAGTCAATAAAATAGAAATAGATAGGATGTTTCCACTGGTGGGTGAGACCAAGAAAAGAGGGCATGGCTTCAAGATTAGAGGAAATAGGTTTAGAACTGAAATGAGAAATAAATTCTTCACCCAGAGGGTTGTTAATCTATGGAATTCCTTGCCCAGGGAAGTAGTTGACGCTACTTCAGTAATTGTTTTTAAAGCTAACATAGATACTTTTTTGAAAAATAAAAGAATTAAGGGATATGGTGAAAAGGCAGGTAAGTGGATCTGAGTCCAAGGAAAGATTAGCCATGATCTTACTGAGAGGTGGAGCAGGTTCAAAGGGCCGAACAGCCAGCTCTTGCTCAGGGTCCTTTTGTTCTTATATTCTTTCTACCAGGTTTTGTGCAGATGTGTTTCCTAAGTTTACTCCTAAAGCGATCTGACAATAATGCCTGTACCAGATTCCCCAACCAGTGGCAATAGTTCCTCTCAATTACTATATCTGCTCACCTTAATTTATTGAACCTCTAATCAAATTATCCCTTTCTAAATTCAAGATAATATAATCTTAATTTGTGTAATCTTTTCTTGCAATTAACACTCCCCTCAATCCCCTCAATTCTGGAATCTATCTCATGAACCTCCTCTGCATCCCCTCCAGTGCTAGTACTTCCTTTCTTAAGTAAGGAGGTCAAATGCTTGTAAATTGACGCTCTTTAAGGCTATTATGTCTTTTCTAAGCTGTGGTACCTAGAATTGTATTAATCCTATATCTTACCTGGTATATAGCCTGTATATTGAGGCAACATGCCCATTTCTGAAGGATAAATGTGACTAATCCTGGGTAAAGTTTCATTCTCTTTCACTGAGTTCTCAGTTGGAATTGATGCGGATTTTGTCTTATTAAGCATTTGATCAAATTCAATCAACGCACAATTAGTCAGGGTAGGATAGCTGGCTCCAAGCAGAAATTGAGCTCGAGGTACATACCCTGTGTACCCTGTGAAACAAAATGTACAGCTTTAAACTCTGCTCACCAAAACACAGTAGTAAAGTTTGCAATCAATGTGCTGTCCTTGAAAAACTAAGTACCATGTGGCAGACCCTCTAAGTCACACAGAGAAACAAAACATGTTGGAGAAACTCAGCTGGTCTGACAACATCTGTTCTGAAGAAGAGTTATTGAACTTGAAATATTAACTTTGCTTCTCTTTCTCCACAGATGTGTCTCTCCACCATTTTCTGATTTTATTTCAGGTCTCGAATATCCAGAGTTTTGCATCCGTCCTCCTGGAATTCTGTGGCAGATAACTCACATTCTGACTTCTCAAAGACTTTTTGCCTTCTCCAAGGCACAAGTAAGGGACGTGATGGAATATTTTCCATTTGCTTAGGCGCTTGCAGCTCCAACAACATTCAAGAAGCTTAACACCATCTAGGACAAAACAGCTCGCTTGACTGGTGCCACAGCTAACACCGTCAACACTCACTCCCTCAACCAGCAATGCACAGTGACAGTTGTATACAAGATGCACTGCAATAACTCACCAAAACACTTCAAACAACATCTTGCAAGCCTATAAACTCTACCGAGGAGAAACCTTTTCCTGAAGAAGGGCTCATGCCCAAAACGTTGATTCTCCTGCTCTTTGGATGCTGCCTGACCTGCTGTGCTTTTCCAGCAACACATTTTCAGCTATAAACTCTACCACCTAGAATGACAACGTGGGCATATGCATGGAATCTCCACAAGCGTAAGTTCCACTCCAAGCCACTCACCATCCTATCTTGGAAGTATATTGGCATTTATTCACTGTTACTGGGTCAAACTTTGCGTTCCAACAGCATTGAAGGTGCACATATACTTCAAGGACGACTGTGATTCAAGAAAGTAGCTCATGATCACTATTTCCAGTACATTAGGAATGAACAATAAATGTTGGCCCAGCCAGTGACACCCATGTCCAATTAATGAATAAAAAGGAAAATTGGTGGAAGATGTAGCTTGGCAAAGGGGCTACATTAACTGGGAAGATGTCAACACTCCTCAGCTGGGTTTCCATTAAGGCCTTGATGTTAATGCAGTCATTCAGATTAAGTGTATGGATAGCAGGGTTTTATTCATGAACATCATGGACATTCTGAACGTGATGCTGAGGAGAATAGTGAAAGCTGAGCTGCAGAATCTACAGAAAAGGGTGAGTCCTAAGGGAAGGAAATTGAGAAAGTTAGCAGTCATCTGGCACATGGAGCAGAAAGGTCAACTGGGGAGGGAGATGGAGCAATTATGGTTGTTGCTTATACTAAGCCAATCAGAGGATGCTAAGGGATGCACAAAAGGGCTCAATAGAGTTTTACAACAGGGAGAATAGTCTGGGATAAAGATGCTGATTGGTTGAGGAGCACTAGGGGAAGGAATGGGGACAGCAGAGTGGACAAGTGGAAGGAGCCATGATCAGAGAAGTGAGGGGGAAATGAACAGTAACTGGAAAATAAGTTTAAAAAAGATCAAAAATGGAAATAAATTTTGGGCTTGTGCTTGGAGTAGGAACCAAAAATCATTTCTGGATAGATTGGGAGAATGCAAGTTTTTGGTTTAGTTACATAAATATGAGGAATTATAAAAGACAGGGTAAATGGGCAATAAGAAATAATTGGTAGGAGTTCAGAATTAAAGCCAGAAGATCATTAGTAGGATAATGATGGCTTTGAATCAATATGAAGCATCGGTGAGTTGGTGCCCAGGTTTGGAGACAGGTGAAGCGAATGAAGCCCAGAAGCTCCTTGGTGGATGGTCCACTGAGGATGTTTTCACAGGAACAATGGTCTCAGGAATGGCACAGGATGGTGACGATAAAATCAGAGGACATCATAAATTCCAACCCCTATCATTTTTGTCAATGACTGAAATATCGAGTAGGCTGTGCGTACATACTCCACCTGCACTGTGAATGCCAACGTGCATTGATGAAGTGAGTTTTTAAAAAGTCATTTTGGAAATTATGAAAACCAAATAGAACTTTTTCCAAACTGCATGTGAGCAGAAGTTTAATAAAGTTTGTGCAGGCAGTTGTGAAAGCCAGGTTATAAAGAGTTTAAGTGGAACAGCTTCCTGCGGATCCTGATTGGCTCAGTTAGTAAGTAATGGGACTCTTAATTCACTGTAATGGTCTCATTGAGAGGTGATCTTTTATTTTAGTATTAATTTAAGGTGGTAATAAATTGTGTTCAATAAACTCAGCAGGAAGTATTTAGATCAGGCAATTTGATCACAGCTCATTGGCAGATAGTTTGTTCCATTACAAAATGTTTTAACTGGAATATTCTTTAGAAGGCTCTTTAATTTACTATGAAATAAAATTAAAATACTGTGGTTGCTGGAGATCTTAAATAAAAGCAGCATCTTCAAAGAGAGAAACAGAGTTAATGTTTTGCACCCAATATCACTCTGGACTCAAAATATGAATGTTTCTCTCTCCAGAGATGCTGCCAGACCTGCTGAGTTTCTCCAGCAGGAGACAAACAGGAGACTGGAAGATCACAGCGAGCCAGGCAGCATCACCTCGAGGCTCTCGAAACCGGGAGACTGCTTTGGAATCACCTCAAGGCCAGAAATCTACAATGAGACCACGCTGTGCCGACAGACTCCTACAGGCCACCGAAAGACCGTGGCTGACAGGCTGCCATGTACTGAGAGACCACCATGCTGCACCAAGGGGATGCCTTTCCAGAGACTGGGACTGGGATTCAGGATGTTGCCGAGAGGAAAGACGAAAGAAAAAAAAGAGATGAGAAATGAAAAGAAAAGGAAAAGAAACAAATGGATTGGACAAGCTCTGGCTGAAGCATCCTACTCTGCCGCCATCTTGGAAAGGATATAGAAACTTTAAACAAAGGCAGAGAAGCAAAATGTGAGTTAAAGGGAAAACAGCTGAAAGGAGAGAAAATTAAACAAAACAGAGACAACAAGCATTGCGATATTTGTTATCCAGTTGCATCTCCAAGAAGAAAGTGGATACAGAAAGTTGTAAGAGAGTTTGTAATAACAGTGATACTGAGGACACTTGTATGACTTCAACAACAGTCCTATTTCAGACCAGCTAACTTAAATCATTTGAGTCCTATTTGTGATTTTCATGGACAGTATGGATCAGTATTGCACTACATGGTTATCGGTCAGCCTTGAAAAAGATTCAATGCCGTTTTAATCTTAGGCATTCCATTAATCAATATTAATATCAGTATTAACAACTACAAATTCACAAATCAGCAAACAACCTCACATACTCACCTGAAATAAAATGTTTATCTGGGTCTTTATTTTGCATTAAGTATGGAGAGGTCAGTGCTTTGTAAGAATTATTGAATTTCCAAGGAATAGGATTGTTCGTAATTGCTTTAAGAGGGGTCCTGTAATTGACTGTTAAAAGCTGAGAAGAAAGAAGAAATATTAGTTTCATGCGCAAATGACATTAAAAAATGTATGTTTTAATGTTCTGAAAACAAACAAACTAGCAGCCTAGTGGTGATATGGTAGCATGATAGTAATGCTGGACAACTAATCAATAAATTCAGGCCAATGGCAGTGAGTGGAACTTAAATTCAATAAATATGTCTGAAATATAAAGATATTGACAATAACGGTGACAAATGTCACTTTTTATTATCCATTCCACTAATACCCATTAAGGAAGTAAATCTGCTGTTTTTATCTGATCTGGTTTACCCTAGCCCCACAGCAGTATTGAAACTGCCTAACAAGTCACTCAATTTTATGGCAATTAGGGATAAGCAACAAATGCTGGCCTTGTCAGTGATGCCAATAAGGCCATGCTTCAAAAAAAAATCATGAGATGTGGGCGTCATTGGCTGGGCCAGCATTTATTGCCTCTAAGAAGGTGATGGTGAGCTGCCTTCTTGAACCACCGCAGTCCATCTTTTGCAGGTAGACCCACAATGTGGTTTAGGTGGGAATTCCAGAGATTCAATAACACTGAAGGAATGGCCATATAGACAGGATGGTGAGTGGCTTGCAGTAGAAACATGCAGATGGTGGTATTCACACATATCTGCTGTCCTTGTCCTTTTAGGTGGAAGTGGTTGCATGTGTGGAAGGTGCTGTTTGAAAATCTTTGGTGAATTTCTGCAGTGCATCTTGTAGATGGTACACAATGAACTTATTAGTGGTAGGCAACATGAGTTGTGTAGGGAAGGTCATGTCTCACCAACTTGATTGAGTTTTTTTGAGAAGGTGACAAGAATCTTGTCTACATGGACTTTAGTAAGGCATTTGATGAGATACCTCTTGGCAGGCTGATACAGCAGATAGAGTCTAATGGGATCTAGGGTGAGCTGGGTAGACGGATACAAAACTGGCTGAGTCATAGAAGACTGAGCGTTGTGGTGGATGGGTGCTTTTTGGAATGGAGATCAGTCACTAGTGGTGTTCTGCAAGGATCATGCTGGGACTTTTATTGTTTGTATTATATATAACTGATCTGGAGGAAAATGTTAAGTTTATGGATGACCCCAAAATTGGCAGAGTTGCAGTTACTGAGGAGGATTGTCAAAGCGATACTGCAGGATAAAGATAGATTGCAGATTTGGTCAGTGAAATGGCAGATGGAGCTTAATCCAGACAAATGTGAGGTGATGCATTTTGAAAGATCAAATTCAGGCCAAAGTTATACAATAAATGGCAGAACCCTCAGAAGCATTTACATACAAAGGAATCTTGACGTACAGATCCACAGATCCATCAAAGTGGCAAAGCAGTTGGATAAGGTAGTCAAGAATGCATACATGCTTGCCTTCACCAGCCAGGATATCAAATATAAAAGTTGGCATGTTGTGTTACAGCTGTATAAAACTTCAGTTAAGCCACATTTGGCATGTTGCGTGCAGTTCTGGTCGCCATGCCACCAGAAGAACATGGATGCTTTGGAGGGGATGCAGCAAAGGTTTACCAGGATGCTGCTTGGTGTGGAGGATTTTAGTTGTGAGGAGAGGTTGAATAAACTCTGATTGGTTTCACTGGAAAGACGGAGACTGACTGGTGATCTGATAGAGTTCAACAAAATTATGAAAGGCATAGACAAGATGGATAGTCAGCAGCTATTTCTCAGGGTAGAACAGTTAACAACAAAAAGGCACAGGTTCAAGGAGAGAATGTGAAAGCTTACGGGAGAGCTACGGAGCCTGGAATGCACAATCAGTGGAGGAAGTGGAAACAGGTATATTAGCAACATTTAACATGTACCTTAATAGAAACGAGGTAGGGGACAGAAGTATAGAAACTGAATATTGGCAATAAGTAGGGGGTCTAAATAAGGACTAGGAATCGGGACAGGTTAGGTGGGCCGAAGGGACTGTTCCTGTGCTATATTGTAATGTATTAATGCTGTTACTGAGCATCAGTGATGCAGGGAGTAAATGTTTATGAAAAATAAAGGAATAAATGAAAGAATGAAAAAAAATGCAGCAATTACTAAAAAAAAGTTATCAAACTTCATGATATTTGGGAGCAATTCGAGAAACATAGTAAGGTAGTTCAATTAGTTCAAAAGATCAAAACACGATCTAGAAACCTATCACTTTTAATATCAGTTTTCAAGAGTAATATTTTATAAAACTATTTCATAGAATGTAGTAGGAAAAGCCTGACAAGACAGAACTTGTTAGAGAGCCATCAAAGTGCATTCAAGAAGGGAAAAATCCTGATTAAGGTCATGACTTGATCTTTGGCTACTGCCATGGTGAACAAATGGAATGCAACATGTGTAAAAACAAACAGAAAATGAAAATCTGTACAGCTGCAACTAAACCAGAAGGTACGCAGCAGTTCGACCAAATACTGTACAAGCAATAACACAGGGCAGTGCATATGTCCCAGAAGAGTTCTCTGAAACGTTCCGCAAGTTGGCATCCTGTCTCCCCTGACCTGTGGCCAAACACTTTAACTCCCCTCCCACTCCGCCAATGACATGCAGATCCTGGGTCTCTTCCACCACCAAACTCTAGCCAGCTGATGCCTGGAGGTCCACCTTGGGACCCTCTAATCACATGGGATCAATGTGGATTTCACCAGTTTCCTCATTTCCCCTCCCCCCACTTTATCCCAGATCCAACCATCCAACTCAGCACCACCCTCATGACCTGTGCTATTGCCCATCTTCCTTCCCACCTATCTGTTCCACCCTCCTCTATGACCTAACACCTTCAACCCCACCTTCATCTACCTATCGCATTCCCAGCTGTCTGTCCTCCAGCCCTACCCCCTCCCATTTATCTCTCAGCCCCCCACCTTGGGCATATCCCCACATTCCTGATGAAGAGCTTTTGCTCAAAACATTGACTCTCCTGCTCCTTGAATGCTGCCTGCCCGCTGTGCTTTTCCAGCACCACACTCTTCAACTATAATAGAGAACTGGGTGATAAATAAAGAATCAAATGTGAGGGTATCAATAAATACATTTTTTTAAATGGAATAATTGTAGTTGCTAAGGAAATCAAATTTGATATCCCTGTTGTTTATAATATGCCATATCATAAACGGGGGTTTTGAAATTAAGATCTTGCAAACAACAAAGCAGGAGTTGAAGGAACAATGTCGAAAATTGCAACTAGATACAGAGTGAAAATTAAATAATTAGATGACGAGCTAAACCTAAATTAATCCACGATGTGGAGCTGCCGGTGTTAGACTGGGGTGGACGTCAGAAGTCACACGACACCAGGTTATAGTCCATTGGGTTTATTTGAAATCATAAGCTTTTGGACGCTGCTCCTTCATTAGGTGAAGTTTTCACCTGATGAAGGAGCAGCACTCTGAAAGCTTGCGATTTCAAATGACCTGTTGGACTATAATCTGGTATCACGTGACCTATATGAATACAAATAGTGGTAGAAATGAAGGAGAGAAAGTGGGAAGGAGAATTTTTTTCTCTTTGGTATGAAAGTATAAAGGCTAACAGGAATGTATACACTCTATTCAAGTGGTTAGAAATAAACAGGGATGCTGTTACTTTTTTCTCTTGCTCTGTCTGTGCTCTAGTTCTCCCAGTCTGTAATGCATTTATTAATTCCATCTCCTGTTTTTTCGCAGCAATCCTAAACTGTTCTCTCTCAAAATCTGCAAAAGCATCAGCACAGGTTTCTCTGTAGGTTTTTGAAAAATAGCTTTTCTTTCTGGGAATAAAGCCTGTTTTGAAATATGGAAAAAACAAAAACATACATTAGCTAAAGTTCGATAAAAAATTTCGAATGTGCATAGTACAATTAAACACTTAGATGAGCAATTATAAAGTAGTAAAACAATCCTATCATGTAACAGAAGAATGGAATAATAAAATGAGACTGCTATTTCTATAACTTGGAGGTGCTGGTGTTGGACTGGGGTGGACAAAGCTTAAAATCATACAACACCAGGTTATAATCCAACAGGTTTATTTGGAAGCACTAGCTTTCAGAATACCATTCCTCAGGAGGAACAGAGCTCCGAAAGCTAGTGCTTCCAAATAACCCTGCTGGACTATAACCTGGTGTTGTGTTATTTCCATAGACCATGATAGTCATGACATTAATCTCGCCTCATTCTAGCCATATTTCCTCTGTTATCAGTCAGTTCCTGTCTTGTGTCAGACACCTTGTTTGGAGAGGCGTGGTTTTAAATGGGTAGGCATTTCAGATTAGTGAGGCAAAATACACAAGTGCTCATCTTCAGAAACAATATCAATCTTAGGCTTGGATCTTCTTAACTGTAGATTGAAATGGCTGACTGCTGACAGGAGAAATTGAAGCCGCCCAGACCATTCTCCGCAGTAAGCTATGCCATTTTTGGGGAGTCAGGTAGGATCTCACTGGTGGAAAGATTGAGCATCTCGGGGGGCAGTAGAGAGTTGCAGGCGCTGGAGGAGTAATTGTTCTCCCTGACCCCACAAAGCCAATATAAATCTTATTATTTTCATAGTCTTCACCTCTTCACTGGTAGTTTTACTGTGTGACAACCAAATGACATCATAGAAATTTGATTTATAAATATGCATGAGAGTAAGGTTGAACCAGACAGAGGACATTGCCACCCTAAATAAAGGGCCCAATTAAAACAGCAGAGTATCTGATTTGACTGGGAACAGGGTGATGAATTCTTAAAGATGATTTCAACATTATTGCTATTAACCAGCCCTCTTTCAATCATTTCTTATGTGCTTTAGGGTGTCATATTCTTGGTCATTCACCAGAGCTGCTTGGTAACTTTTTTTGAGGAAAACAACAGCTGGTGATGAGAATATCCTCTGCTTTTTCCTTCTCTCTTTCTCAGAAGAGTTGCTTAGTTAAAAGTTAACCAAGCTGAATGATCCTACGTGGGAAGAAAACTTGTGAGTTGAGAACTACAACAGGTTTGCTAGTAGGTAAAAACAATGACTGCAGATGCTGGAAACCAGATTCTGGATTAGTGGTGCTGGAAGAGCACACCAGTTCAGGCAGCATCCGAGGAGCAGTAAAATCGATGTTTCGGGCAAAAGCCCTTCATCGATGAAGGGCTTTTGCCCGAAACGTCGATTTCGCTGCTCATTGGATGCTGCCAGGTTTGCTAGTAGCCCTGGTCTTGTAAAAATGAAGATAGGCTGGATGATTGCTGGTCTTAACTTGATGTTACATTCTTCTATCACCTTTCTCCCAGCCCCACCCTCTCCCTTTATTTATTGCACAGCCTTGTTCTCCTCCCCCCGTCCTGATGGAAGGTTCCCACCTGAAACATCGATTCCCCCTTTCCCCAATGCTGCTTGATCTGCTGTGCTTTTTCCACCTCCACTCTTTATCCACTCTTCTAACACCTAATCAACCTTTAATTTCATGAGGTAAGATAGATATGAAGTACAGTAAGTGACTGACCAGTGTATCCAGAAACCATTAAGTCAGTCGGTTTCTCGCCTTTCCTGATCACCTTGCGACTCTGAAGTAGACTTTGATGTTGCTCAGCACTCACGTCATTGATAGTGTCTTGATCCTGATTTGGCTGAAGAAGTAATTGTCGGGAATGTGCTATTGTAGGATCTGAGTGCAGTTTAGAGGTCAACTTGCTGTAGCGTTGTCCAATATTGTATTTATACTGAGGACAATAACCAGCATATCTACAAAGATATCACAGAGCAGCTGTTACGTTTTCTGAATATCACTATAGTTCGACTTCAGAACTATCAAGTCAGCAACCTGAAACATCAAGCTGAATTTTTGACCTAGAATAATGAGTGGGCTGGAGTTACGTCAGAATTAAAATTCAAAATACCTGAAAGAGAACTTCAATATGGGCGAGGAGCAGGAAGGTGGGACTAGTTTAGTATGGGATTATGTTTGGCATGGACTGGCTGGACTGAAAGGTCTGTTTCCGTGCTGTATGACTCTATAACTATGCCTCTATGATTCTATTGAGTTGTGGGATTCAGGTTGGTAATTTCAATACAATAATGGCTATATTAGCTGACACCACGCACATGCTCACTCTGCACTGCTCCAACATTCAGGTCCCAGAGTTGTGCGCAAGTTCATTTGGGACAGGAAACACATGTATTTGGAAAGACAAGGACTGATTAGGGATAGACAACATGGCTTTGGTCGTGGGAAATCATGTCTCACAAACTTGATTGAGTTTTTTGAAGAAGTAACAAAGAAGTAAGGAGTTTGACAAGGTTCCCCATGGGAGATTGGTTAGCAAGGTTAGATCTCATGGAATACAGGGAGAACTAGTCATTTGGATACAGAACTGGTTCAAAGGTGGAAGACAGAGGGTGGTGGTGGAGGGTTGTTTTTCAGATTGGAGGCCTGTTACCAGTGGAGTGCCACAAGGATCGGTGCTGGGCCCTCTACTTTTTGTCATTTACATAAATTATTTGGCTTTGAGTATAAGTGATATAGTTAGTAAGTTTGCAGATGACACCAAAATTGGAGATTTAGTGGAGAGTGAAGAAGGTTACCTCAGTTACAACAGGATCTTGATCAGATGGGCAAATGGGCTGAGAAGTGGCAGAAGGAGTTTAATTCAGATAAATGTGAGGTGCTGCATTTTGGGAAAACAAATCTTAGCAGGACTTATACATTAATGGTAAGGTCCTAGGGAGTGTTACTCAACAAAGAGACCTTGGAGTGCAGGTTCATAGCTCCTTGAAAGTGGAATCGCAGGTAGATAGGATAGTGAAGAAGGTGTTTGGTATGCTTTCCTTGATTGGCCAGAGTATTGAGTACAGGAGTTGGGAGGTCATGTTGCAGCTGTACAGGACATTGGTTAGGCCACTTTTGGAATATTGTGTGCAGTTCTGGTCTCCTTCCTATCAGAAAAATGTTGTGAAACTTGAAAGGGTTCAGAAAAGATTTACAAGGATGTTGCCAGGGTTGAAGAATTTGAGCTATAAGGGGAGAGGCTAAACAGGCTGGGCTGTTTTCCCTGGAGCATCGGAGGCTGAGGGGTGACCTTATAGAGGTTTATACAATTATGAGGGGCATGGATAGGATAAATAGACAAAATCTTTTCCCTGGGGTCGGGGAGTCCAGAACTAGAGGGCATAGGTTTAGGGTGAGAGGGGAAAGATAAAAAGACATCACAGAGGGTGGTATGTGTATGGAATGAGCTGCCAGAGAATGTGGTGGAGGCTGTACAATTGCAACATTTAAAAGGCATTTGGATGGGTATAAGAATAGGAAGGGTTTAGAGGGATATGGGCTGGGTGCTGGCAGGTGGGACTAGATTGGGTTGGGATATCTGGTGGGCATGGACGGGTTGGACTGAAGGATCTCTTTCCATACTGTACATCTCTAAGGCTCTATGACTCTATTTGCAAGCCACGTGGGGGTGTCAGCAGACATTGGTATCATAACACAGCCTGCCTTCACCTTAACAATCATTCTATTTTTAAATTAATTAGCCAGGTTTCTCAGGCCATGGAAATGGGTAAAAGATGACAAGAGGGGCTGAATCAATGAGCTAAGTGCCTTTATAGCACAGAACATGGGTAAGGCAGAGAAGGGGTGTTTCCCTCTTGTTCAGCAAGCTACCCAGTAGACAACACTCCTACTCCCAGCACATCATCGGATTAACATCCAACACTGTCAAATCCTACCTGAATACCACTGACCCTGTGACTACTGCATCCCACCTCTTATGATCAGGAATTTGTAGTGTTTGGGACACACCCTGCCCTTCCCCAGATTTTTACAATCAGGGCTCCACACTTTCAATTCAGAGTCCCTTCCTAACCTGCCATGGGTGTTTAAAGCAATAAGGGAGGCTATTAAATTGAAAGAGAAGGCTAAGATCATCGGGAAATTAGAAGAATGGAAAAGCTTCAAAGGTCAACAAAAAGCCATGAAAAGAGCTATAAAGGAAAGTAAGACAGATAATGAGAATAGGAGAAAGTGAGGTCTGCAGTTGCTGGAGAGCTGAAAATGTGTTGCTGGAAAAGCACAGCAGGTCAGGCAGCATCCAAGGAACAGGAGACTCGACGTTTCGGGCATAAGCCTAATGAGAATAAACTAGCTCAGAATATGAAGACATACAGCAAAAGTTTCTATAAATATATAAAATGAAAAAGAGTGGCTAAAGTAAACATTGATCCTTTCGAGAATGAGAAGGGGGATTTAGTAACATGATATGAGGAAATGGCCGCGGCATTGAATAGGTATTTTGTGTCAGTCTTCACAGTGGAAGACACAAATAACATGCCAATAATTGATGAAGAGACAAAGGTATGAGGACCTGGAAAAGAGGTAATGTTGGGCAAGCTCATGGAGCTAAGGCCCTGATGGAATGCATCCCAAAAATGGTGGGAGAATTAGCAAATGCACTTGTGTAATTTTCCAAAATTCACTGGACTGTGGGGCAGTTCCAGCAGATTGGAAAACAGCAAATGTGACACCACCATTTTAAAAATGGAGGTAGACAAAATATGGGGAATTATAGACTAGTTAGCTTCACCTCTGTAGTGGGGGAAGTGTTTGAGTCTATTATCAAGGAAGAAATAACAAGACATCTAGAAGGAATTGTCCCATCGGGCAGATGCAACATGGATTCATGAAGGGTAGGTCATGTTTAACTAATCTATTGGAAATCTATGAAGACGTTATGAGCATAGTGGACAACGGGGACCCAGTAGATGTGCTGTAAATAGATTTCCAAAAGACATTTAACAAGGTGCCACACAAAAGACAGCTGCATAAGATAAAGATGCATGGTGTTACAGGCAATGTATTAGCATGGACAGAGGATTGGTTAACGAACAAGATGCAAAGAGTGGAGATAAATGTGTGTTTTTCTGGTTGGCAATCAGTAACTAGTGGTGTGCCTCAGGGATCAGTGTTAGGACCACAATTATTCATAATTTACATAGATGATTTGGAGTTGGGGAGAAGTGTGTCAAAGTTTGCGGATGACTCTAAGATGAGTGGAAGGGCAAAGTGTGCAGGGTGCAGGTCACTGTGAAACTTTGCAAAGAGACAGCTAGTTTAAATTAGTGAACAAAGGTCTGGCAGATGGAGTACAATGTTAATAAATGTTAGGTCATCTATTTCAGTAGGAATAGCAGTAAAAAGGACTATTACTTAAATGGTAAGAAATTGCAACAAGCCACTGTTTTGTGGCCCGGTGGTACCGTCCTGCTTCTGAGCCAGAAGGTCCAAGTTCAAGACCCACCTGTCCATGGTCTTGCCGTTGTATGCATGAATAGGACGACTCAAATAATTACATGCTTCATGTATGTGGGCAGATACCTTTAATTTAACCCTTTTAGCCTCAATATCATTCTGATGAATATGCACTGCATTGCCTGCAGACCGAACAGATTCTCCCTGAGGTACAGAACACAGAACTCTGCAATAATCCAGATGTCGGTTAAACAAGGCTTTATACAGACATGGCAAAACTTCCAGTCTCCTGGAGATTCAAACGGCATTCCATTGGATGGTGTCGTCAGCAAATGGATAACTTAAATAAAACCAAGAACTACGAATGTTGGATGAACTTTAGGTGAACAATCACCGGACTCAAAATATTAACTCTGCTTTCTCCCAACAGATGTTTCCAGACTTGCTGAATTTCTCCAGTAATTTGTGTTTTTCTCCTAAGTTGCTAAATAGAAGGAAGACTGAGTTCCCGATGATAATGAAGATGGTGTCCTGGTACTGAGTTCAGAATCATTGCTATAGGGATGAGATTGTTTTGATCTGTGTGTGTTATAGGACTGCCAGGCAGGTTACTATAGAAACATAAAACACAGTATCGCCTCTGCTGCTTGGAATGTAAAAGTCGTTCGGAAAGGTTCATTTCAACATAAACAAAACATAACCAATGCACCTATCGATCAGTACCATTTAAAGCTGGAGTTTAAAACAGTGGGTAAATGTGAGTGAACTCGGTTACATCACTCACCCCGGGATATAGTGAGGCTCCAGAGTCAGCAACAAGGCGCTTCCTTTCCGAGGGGACACGGTAGCCATCTGGCAAGAAGCGGCGAGTCTGTGCAGCGGCTCTGCTTTACCGAGGGTCCGGGAGCTGACTCCGGGAAGCCCTCTCTCCCCGGGAATGGGTCAGTGCTGACTCCGGGAAGCCCTCTCTCCCCGGGAATGGGTCAATGCTGACTCCCGGAGCCCTGTTCCCCCACCGGGGACCGGTCTCGTTGGTTCTGGGGACGGAGAGATGGATCGCTCTGGTAGCACGAATACCGCCCACATCTGTTCCAAAAGGCAACTGGATCCCGGAGAAACAAAAGGGTATTCAACGATCCCTGTAATAGGAGATCTCTCCCGCGTCAGAAACATTTAACCCAGCCAGACCTGCTCTGCCATTGCATTCGCCATGAACTGATCTTTTTTTATTTCAAAAATGTACTTTATTCATAAAAAGTGTATATATATATATATATATATGATTTGGAGTTGCCGGTGTTGGACTGAGGTGTACAAAGTTAAAAATCACACAACATCAGGTTATAGTCCAACAGGTTTAATTGGAAGCACTAGCTTTCGGAGTGACGCTCCTTCCTCAGGTGATTGTGGAGGGCTCGATTGTAACACAGAATTTATGCAAAAATTTACAGTGTGATGTAACTGAAATTATACATTGAAAAATTGATTATTAAGCCTTTCATCTGTTAGAATACAGTGATACTTTCACTTCTTTCATGTGTAAATCACAAAACCTCTTTTTTAAAAAGTTGCATTCTCAGGTTAGCTGTTAACAATGGTGATAGCTAGACAAGACACGCTGTAAATTTTTGCTACAATTTCTGTGTTAGGATTGAGCCCTCCACTACCACCTGATGAAGGAGCGTCGCTCCGAAAGCTAGTGTGCTTCCAATTAAACCTGTTGGACTATAACCTGGTGTGGTGTGATTTTTAACTCTGTGCTTTTGTACAGTAGCATATCAAAGAAACAAACATTGGAGTTTGACTCTATCTAATAAACAAATCAAAAGTATCGCTTACTTGAACAAGTCAATATTTACATGCATTTGAGACACTGTCTCGTACAGACTACGGTCAGATTATCTTAAAGCATACTTTTTTCACCAAACCATCCGTCACCCTCCCGGCATCACCTTCTTTGACCCAGTGCTGAATTATGTCTGATAACTTTTCAGTGTAGCACTTTTGGACTTTTAACAGTTCCAGACACAAGTTGTTTGCTCTATGTGGTCTACAGCAAATTGTAAATGTGGTCTGATCAGAGCCTTGTAAAGCGTCAGAAATCCATCCTTGCTTTTGTATTCTAGTCATCTCGAAATAAATGCCATCATTGCATTTGCTGTCCTACCTGCTGAGTCAACCTCCAAGTTAACCTTAAGAGAAACTTGGACAAGATATCCCAAGTCTCCTTGGATTTCAAATTTCTGAATATTCTCCCCCTTTAGAAAATAATCTATACCTCTATTATGCTCTATGATTTTATCATTTGACAGCTTGAAATAGCTAAATTGCTGTTTGTTGCGAATTTGTTAAAATTAACATTTTACTCAAATAAGTACTTCCTTAAGATGTTCATTTCAGAAATTAAAATACTCGTTTTATAAAGTTTAAACAATTTGTAACAATATGTTTCCATCATCTATTAGCAATATATTTCAGTATCCTCAGCTATTAATTCTACATTTCTATATACTTCAAATGACTTAAAAGTGGAGAAGCAATGGCCTATGGTATGTTAACTCCGTGACCCCCCGGGTAATGTTCTGGGGATCTGGGTTTGGAACTTGTCACACCAGATGGTGGAATTGTGAATTCAATAAAAATCTTGTATTAAGAGTCTAATGGCAACCATGAAACCATTCTCATTTTTGGGGGAAAATCCAAAGGTTAGACAATGGAGAGCTAATGGATGTTATCTACTTGCACTTCCAGAAGGCCTTTGACAAGGTATTACTCAGGAGGCTATTGAATAAGCTAAGAGCCCATGGTGTTAGAGGCAAGATACTAGCATGGATAGAGGATAGGCTGTCTGGTAGAAAGCAGAGTGGGAATAAAAAGATCCTTTTCAGTATGGTAGCTGTTAACTAGTGAAATTCCACAAAGGTCAGTGTTGGGACCACGAGTTTTCACTTTATACATTAATGATCTCGGTGAAAGAACTGAGGGCTTTCTGGCTATGTTTGCAGAAGATAGTATGTGAAGATCACATAGCACTGAGGAGGCAGGAAGGCTGCAGAAGGAGTTGGACAGGTTAGGAGAATGGGCAAAGAAGTAGCAAATACAATACAGTGTGGGAAAGTGTGAGGTCAAGCACTTTGGTAGGAAGAATAGAGGCATGGACTATTTTCTAAAGGGGAAGAAAATTCAGAAATTTGAAGCACAAAGAGAATTGGGATATCTAGTCCAGGTTTCTCTTAAGGTTAACTTGTAGGTTGACTCAGTAGTTAGGAAAGCAAATGCAATGATGGCATTTAGATTAGATTCCCTACAGTTTCAAAACAGGCCCTTCGGCCCAACAAGTCCACACCGACGCTCCAAAGAGTAACCCACCCAGACCCATTTCCCTCTGACTGATGCACCTAACACTATGGGCAAATTGGCATGGCCAATTCACCTAACCTGCAGATCCTTGGACTGTGGGAGAAAACCAGAGCACCCGGAGGAAACCAACACAGACACGAGGAGAATGTGCAAACTCCACACAGACAGTTGCCCGAGGCTGGAATCGAACCCGGTACCTGGCGCTGTGAGGCAGCAGTGCTAAACACTGTGCTACCTTATAAAATGGATTAATGGTCATCATTAGATGATTGATTCCAGATATTTATTGAATTCAAATTTCACCACCTGCCACGGGTTCAAGATGATTAGAATACAAAAGCAGAGATGTACCTCTGTGGCTTTACAAGGCTCTGAGCAGACCACATTTAGAATACTGTGAGCAATTTTGGGCCCCTTATCTCAGGATGTGCTGGCCCTCGAGCATGTTCAGATGAGATTCACGACAATGATCCCAGGAATGAGAGGCTTAATGTATGAGGAATGTTTGAGGACTCGGGGTCTATACTTAATGGACTTTAGAAGGAGATCTCATTGGAACTTGCAGATTACTGAAAGGCCTGGACACTATGGATGCTGTTTCCATTAGCAGGAAAGGCTAGGACCCAAGGGAACAGCCTTAGAGTAAAGGGAAGAATCTTTGGAACAGAGCTGAGGAGAAACTTCCTCAGCCAGAGGGTGGTGAATCTATAGAATTCATTGCCACAGAAGGCTGTGGAGGCCAGGCCATTGAGTATATTAAAGACAGAGATATTTTGGTTCTTGATTGTTAAGGGAATCAAAAGTTACAGGGAGAAAGCATGAGAAAGGGGTTGAGAAGCTTATCAACCATGATCGAATGGTGGAGCAAACTTGTTTGGCCAAATGGCCTAATTACTGCTGCTACATCTTGCGACTTGAATGTAACATGTTTTGAGGAACCATGAGGATGTAAAAACAGCGTTGTATAAATGCATGCCTTTTTCCAGGAACAGGCACACAATTAGGAAGGCACACAATTTTTTTGGACAAAAATTCTTAAATTGTGGAGTGAAAATATATTTTTTCCATTTTATAGTTTGTTTAAGCAACTGTTCATCACTGAGAATGAATAAACCGCCACACAGATATACCAATTACACATCATTGCTGTTTTTTGTTTAAAATTTAATGAAATTATTCCTCAGAACACAGGCTGATTTTCCTCACATACATTATTGCCATTTATAACGTTTGGCAAGGCCCAGCTTCCAAACATCCAACACCCAGGAGGTGACCCAGCTGCATGTTTTTGTGAATTAGATTACTTAGAACATCTTCCACAAATCTGAAATGCTGAAAATATCCAAAATGTCAGGGGTAACTGGAGTTTGGTGACACAGGGAGATGCGAACTTTAAGGAATAATTTAAGGGCTAATTTCAAACTGAAGTCTAACTTGTTCTTTAATTTAGCAAGAACTAAAAGTTGCTGTTTTGATTGGGTGCAGATTTAAAACAGGAATTTACAGGTACTCAGCTGAAGCTAGTTAATTTTTTTAGATGACCAATTTATTCCAGTTCCAGAAGTCTCTGATTTAAGGGCCATAAGAGGGAAGGACAAATAGATTTAGGAGTCCAAGGTTAAGGTTTCAAGATTAACGTATGGGTTTAGGGAGCAGTGAGGAAGGCAAATGCAACGTTAGAATTCATTTTGAGTGGACAAAAATACAAGACCATGGTTGTACTGCTGAGGCTGTATATGGCTCTGGCTTTTGGAGTATTGTAGGCACCTACAGAAGGATTTGCAGGTCTTGGAAGGGGTACACAGAAGGTTCACAAGAATGATCCTTGGGATGAAGGGCTTGTCATGCAAGGAGTGGTTGAGGTCTCTGGGTCTGTACTCGATGAAGAATGAGAGGGGATCTGATTGAAACTTACAGAATACTGGGAGGCGTGGATACAGTGGACAGAGAGATGTTTTTAAGAGAGTCTAGTACACAGGGGCATAGCCTGAGAGTGAGGGGGCAGTGCTGAGTATGGTGGCCATCACCAAGAAGAAAGTGCTAGAAAAACTGAATGGCCTCAACCAGATGGACTACACCCTACAGTTCTAAGTGAGATAGCTGAAGAGAAAGCGGAGGCGTTAGTGGTGTTCTTTCAGGAATCGCTAGAATCAGAGAGCGTCCCGGAGGACTGAAAAATCTCTAACATGGCACCCCTGTTTAAAAAAGGGAGCAAGGCAAAATACGGAAAATTACAACCCAATTAGCCTAACCTCAGTTGTAGGTAAGATCCTGGAATCCATTATGAACGATGTGATTTCTGAATAGATTGGATTACTTACAGTGTGGAAACAGGACCTTCAGCCCAACAAGTCCACACCGACCCTCCGAAGAGCAACCCACTCAGACTCATTCCCCTAACACTACGGGTAATTTAGCACAGCCAATTCACCTAACCTGCACATTTTTGGACTGTGGGAGGAAACCGGAGCACCCCGACATAGACACAGGGAGAATGTGCAAACTCCACACAGACAGATGCTTGAGGTGGGAATTGAACCCTGGTCTCTCAGGCTCTGAGGCAGCAGTGCTAACCACTGTGCCATCGTGCTGCCCAAAATACTTGGAAGTGTATGGTAAAATAGGGCAAAGTCAGCATTGTTTTATCAAGGGGAGATGATGCCTGACAAATCTGCTCGAAATCTCCAAGGAAGTAACAAGCAAGTTAGACTAAGGAGACTCAATGAATGGCAATGGAAAGTCAATGGATGCCTGAAATGTTGATTGTCCTGATCCACAGATGCTGCCTGACTTGCTGTACGTTTGCAGCACCACACTCTCGATTCTGACCTCCAGCAGCTGCAGTCCTCACTTTCTCCGAATGGATGTCATCTACCTGGACTTCAAGAAGGCCTTTGACAAGATGCTGCATAAGAGGATACAGAGTAAGATAAGCACCCATGATGTCAGACGCAAGGTGCTAGCATGGATAGAAGCCTAGCTGTTAGGCACAAAGCAGAGAGGAGGGATAAAAGGGACCTTCTCAGGATGGCAGCCGTGGTGTTCCGCAAGTGTCAGTGTTGGGACCACAACATTTCACTTTATACAGGAAGGAACTGAGGGAATTCTGGCTAAGTTTGCAGATGATATAAAAATAGCTAGAGGGACAGGTAGCATTGAGGAGGCAAGGAGGCTGCAGAAGGTTTTGGACAGGTTAGAAAAGTGGGCAAAAAAGTTGCAGATGGAGTATGACGTGGGAAAGTGCGAGGTCATGCACTTTGGTAGGAAGAATAGAGGCATGAACTATTTTCTAAATGGGGAGAAAATTCAGAAGTTTGAAGGGCAAAGAGATTTGGGAGTTCTAGTCCAGGATTCTCTCAAGGTAAACTTGCAGGCTGAGTCTGTATTTAGGAAGGCATATGCAATGATGGCCTTTATTTAGAGAGGACTTGAATATAAAAGCACTAATGTACTTCTGAAGCTCTGGTCAGACCACATTTGGAGTACTGTGTGCAGCTTTGGGCCCATATCTCAGGAAGGATGGACTGGTCCTGGAGCATGTACAGGGGAGGTTCAGGAGAATGGTGCCAGGAATGAAAAGCTTAATATATGAGGAAAGTTTTAGGATTCTGGGTTTATAGCAATGGAGTTTAGAAGGATGGGGGGGTGGAATCTAATTGAAACATACAGAATGCTGAATGGCCTGGACAGAGTACACAGAGTCATGAGATGTACAACATGGAACTAGACTCTTCAGTCCAACCCATCCATGCTGACCAGACATCCAAACCTAACCTAGTCCCACCTGCCAGCACCCGGCCCATATCCCTCCAAACCCTTCCTATTCATGTACCCATCCAAATGCCTCTTAACTGTTACAATTGTACCAGCCTCCACCACATCCTCTGGCATACACCTACCGCCCTCTGCATGAAATAATTGCCCCATAAGTCTCTTTTATATCTTTCCCCTCTCACCCTAAACCTATGCCCTCTAGTTCTGGACTCCCCACTCCAGGGAAAAGACTGTCTCTTTATCCCCATGGTTTCATAAACCTCTGTAAGGTCACCCCCTCAGCTTCCGACAATTCAGGGAAAACAGCCCCAGCCTGTTCAGCCTTTCCCTCTGGCTCAAATCTTCCAACCCTGGTAACATCTTTTCTGAACCCGTTCAAGTTTCACAACATCCTTCTAATAGGAAAGAGACCAGAATTGCATGCGATATTCCAAAAGTGGCCAAACCAATGTCCTGTACAGCCGCAACATGACCTCCCAATTCCTGGACTCAATTCTCTGACCAATAAAGGAAAGCATAACAAACGCCTTCTTCTCTATCCTATCTACCTGCAACTTTATTTTCGAGGAGCTATGAACCCCGCACTCCAAGGTCTCTTTGTTCAGCAACACTCCCTAGGACCTTACCATTAAGTGTATAAGTCCTGCTAAGGTTTGCTTTCCCAAAATGCAGCAACTTGCATTTATCTAAATTAAACTCCATCAGCCACTCCTTGGTCCATTTGCCCATCTGATCAAGATCCTGTTGTAATCAAAGGTAACTCTCTTCGCTGTCCCCTACACTTCCAATTTTGGTGTCATCTGTAAACGTACTAACTATATCTCTTAAGCTCCAATCCAAATCATCTATATAAATGACAAAAGTAGAGGACCCAGCACCAATCCTTGTGGCACTCCACTTGTCACAGGCCTCCAGTCTGAAAAACAACCCTCCACCACCACCCTCTGTCTTCTACCTTTGAGCCAGTTCTGTATCCAAATGGCTAGTTCTCTTTGTTTTCCATGAGATCTAACCTTGCTAACCAGTCTCCCATGGGGAACCTTGTCAAATGCCTACTAAGTCCATATAGATCATGTCTACCGTTTTGCCCTCATCAATCCTCTTTGTTACTTCTTCAAAAGGCTCAATCAAATTCATGAGACATGATTTCCCTCACACAATGCCATGTTGGCTATCCTAATCAGTCCTTGCCTTTCCAAATATATGTACATCCGGTCCCTGAGGATTCCCTCCAACAACTTGCCTACCACCGACATCAGGCTCACTGGTCTACCACTTTTCTTAAACAGTGGCACCACATTAGCCAACCTCCAGTCTTCCAGCACCTCACCTGTGACTATCGATGATACATGACAAGATGTTTCTATTGGTAGGAGAGGCTAGGACCCAAGGGCATAGTCTTAGAGTAAAGAGAAGACCTTTTAGAACAGAGATAAGGTGAAACTTCTTCAGCCAGACAGTGATGAATCTCTGGAATTCACTTCTACAGAAAGCTGTGAAGGCCAGGTCATTGAGTATATTTAAGACTGAGATAGATAGATTCTTGAGTATCAAAGGGATCAAAGGTTATGAGGAGAAAGCGGGAGAATGGAGTTGTGAAATTTATCAGCCACGATTGAATGGCAGAGCAGATCCTGTGGACTGAATGGCCTAGTTTCTGCTCCTATGTCTTGTCTTATGGAGTGAATGGGTGACCCTTTTAGAACTGATTTGAGAAGGAATTTCCTCAGCCAGAGATGGTGGATCTGTGGAACATTGCCACAAAAGGATGTTGAGACCAGGTTATTCAGTATCTTTAAAACAAGATAAATAGGTCCATGATTAGTGGGGTTAGATACATATTGATTATGATTGAATGGTGGAGCATTCTGCTTCTATATCTTATGGTAAATCCGGAGATTGGATGTTTGAAATATACCAGAGAGACCTGCTACAGGCACACGGCAACTGCTTCACAGATATTGACTTGGAAATGCTTTTGTAAGAGGTCAAGGACTGTGACAAGCTCTTTGTTTGAGATTGAGGAACAACATGCCTCAAAAAGAGCAGTAAAGAAGTGCAAGGAATTTGTCATATCCATTAGTGAATATCTTTGTTGCAGAAAAGGACTAAAGCAATATGAAACATAGGAGTTATCTCTATTTTTGAAGATATAATAATTGATCGTCGGGGTATACATAATGCTTGAGACCAAACTTACTGGCAACATTAAATGCTCTGAGGGGGAAACAAGATTGTATATATCCCCAAAACTGCTGCAGTCCTTGTTTCAAAAGTCTCTACTATAATGTTGCCAGGGAATTCTTTGAATTTTGGTCAGTGGTTATAAAGGAATGTTTATATATATCAAAGTCAGGATAACGTATGGCTTGAAGGAAAATTTGGAAGTGATAAAGAGTCCTTATGAGATTAGATTAGAGAGATGCTGGAAAAGCACAGCAGGTCAGGCTGCATCCGAGCCATTTCTGATGAAGGGCTTTTGCCCGATATGTTGATTTTCCTAGTCCTCAGATGCTGCCTGACCTGCTGTGCTTTTCCAGCACCACCCTAATCTAAACTCTGGTTTCCAGCATCTGCAGTCCTTACTTTTGCCTAGTTCTTATGAGATGCTGACCTTGTCTATTTGGATAATAATTGTCACAGGACTAGGGTTACAAAGAGAAACTGGGGTAAATTTAAGTTGACTGCGTTTTTCCTTCATAACCATGATAGCAAGGTATTGTTTGATTTAGTCCTTTCCTTCTATATATCCCTCCCTTCAGGGCCAAAGCCTGTGTACCAAATCCTGAGTTTTGGATTTCAATTTTTGAAATAAAGTCAAAGCAAAAACCTTTGAAGATAAAATCAAAGTTAGGGTTTATTTTTTAAAAAAATTGTTTCATTAGTTGAGCCTGACATTGGTGTGAGCAAGTTGTTGCAGGGATCATGAGGGATAACATTTACATGTATATGGAAAGGCAAGGATGATTAGAGATTGTCAACATGGTTTTGTTAGTGAGAAATTGTGTTTCATGAACCTGTTTGAGTTTTTTAAAGAATTGATATAGAGGATTGATGAGGGCAGAGTGATGGATGTGATCTATATGAACTTCAGAAAGGCATTCGACAAAGTTTCTCATAGTAGACTGGCTGGCAAGGTTAGGTCACACGGAATACAGGGACAACTAGCTATTTGGATACAGGGGGTGGAGGTGGAGGGTTCTCTTTCAGACTGGAGCCCTGTAACCAGTGTTGTGCCACAAGGATCGGTGCTGGGTCCACTGCTTTTTGTCATGTATATAAATGATTTGGATGCAAATGTAAGAGGTATGGTTAGCAAGTTTGCAAATGACACCAAAATTGGAAGTGTAGTGTACAATTGAAAAGGTTACCTCAGAGTAAAACAGGATCTTAATCAGATGGGCCAATGGGTTGAGAAGTGGCAGTTGGACATTAATCTAGATAAATGAGAGGTGTTGCATTTTGGAAAGACAAATCAGGGCAGGACGTATACACTTAATGGTAAGGTCCTGGGGAGTGCTGCTGAAGAAAGAGATCTTGGAATCCAGGTTTATAGTTCCTTGAAAGTGGGGTCCTACGTAGATAGGAGAGTGAAGAAGGCGTTTGTCATGCTTTCCTTTATTAATCAGTATATTGCGTGTAGGAATTAAGAGGTCATGTTGTGACTGTACAGGACGTTGGTTTGGCCACTACTGGAATACTGCGTGAAATTCTGGTCTCCCTGCAAGAGTGGTGCGTGTGTGGAATGAGCTGCCAGAGGAAATGGTGGAGGCTGGTACAATTACAACATTTAAAAGGCATCTGGATGAATATATGAATAGAAAGGGTTTAGAGGGATATGGGCTAATGCTGGCAAATAGGACTAGATTAATTTAGGATATCTGGTTGGCATGGACAAGTTGGAGCTAGGGGTCTGTTTCCGTGCTGTATATTTCTATGACAACTCTATGACTGTGTTCCCTTCACAGACAAGCTCTCAGAAAATTAAAGACGAAAGGAGAGGACAGAGTTTGTAAATGGTGAATTTTGATGAATTCTGAGGTATTAAAAAGTAGATGTGAGTTAGAATTTCCCAGAGGTCAATATCTGATAATACTCAGCAAGCTGGGCCCAGTAGTTTTGCTACTTGCAGGTCAGTAAGTTTCTTCCTAGGCAGCAATCTATGGAAGGTCTGCAATGCTCAGCTTACAGTCTACCTCTCTGTAGGTCAAACAGCAACTGAATTGTATACTTAAACAATTCAAGTTCCAAACTCCACCGTGTGATAAGACAGCATTTCAGGTTCTGCTGGCCCATCTCAGTGGTTTACTTGGAAGTTAATTCAGCTAACAGTGTAGCTTTATATTCCCCATCAGTGTTTCCATTACAAGGTGGAAAGGCAACTGAAAGCATCAATATGCATTTTTTACATAATGGGTTTTGATGTTTTCCTTTGGTTCGAGTTGGCTGAAGGTAGATGCCTTGTCTCTTAGCCCTTCGTCAGCTTTAGCTGGAATATCTATACAATTCAGGTTGGTTCAAAAGCTCCTGAAAGTATAATCATGCAATCAGCTTCAGCTTTTTTTCTGAATCCACCAAGGCTCTCCATTTCTTAAAATATACATAAAAAAATGAAAGACACTGTTTTCTTTGGGATTTCTGTTCATGTCATGAGACTAGGAGATATTGTTGGAGAAGTCTCAGTATCTACTGAGATAGTACTTATCACAGCTACATTACTGTGTCAATGGTAGAAGAGATGGATCCTGAGTCTGACTGAAATGCAACATATTTTAGGAAAACAACACAGCTATTATCAATCATCATTTTTTAATTAAAGTGTAAAGTTTACAAAGACATTGCTAAGAAAACAACATAGAAAATCACGGCGATAAATATCCCACAGCAGACTACCAATCTTTAATCTTATTTTACTTTCCATATCAAAATCTATGGTTTTTGATCCTGTATGTGTAATCTCTTATGTTTTCAATTCCATTTCCATTACCAAATAGATGTATTCAACCTAGGTTTGTTCAATATATTGTTTCGGTTGCATGACACTGTAATCTTTTGCTATAAATTCTGTGCCTTAAGATCCTGCTCCAATGCTACAGAGCGAAGGAAGAGTACTCCAAAAGCTAATACTTCCAATTAAACCTGTTGGACTATAACCTGGTGTTGTGTGATTTTTATCTTTAAATTGTGTCATTAGTAGGTATCTTACCAAACCTCTTCAGTATTAAAAAAGTACAATTTACCAAGGGGAAACTGACCAATGTACAACATGAAACAAATATCTGGTTCTGTATAGCTTCTTTAAAATTAATTTCAGACTTTTAAAATGAGGTTGTTCACAAGTAATTTGCCAGAAATTCCAATTAAAAAGGTCACTTTTTGTGATAAACTTAGTTTAAGTGGTTAACTATACAATGTACAAAATTACAATGCTTAAAAATATCAAGGATGTTTAAAATGCTAGAGAAAATAATAAAAACTGACATTTTTAAACATTGTTTGGTCACAATTACGCAAATAGTTAAGTGACAGCTAGCTCACTTGGTGGCCTCTTGTTTAGCAGTACATCAGACATGTAGAGCTTGAGTAAGTATTTTAAAATCTTCTCACAAGTTAGAAATAAACAAGTGAACTAGCCTCCCTCAGATGTTACTTTATTGCTCCGGGTGTCAGTTAGCAAACCATAAATCGGCATAATATGTTAAGTTAAACTATTTTAATATGATAAGGGGGAACATAGGTTCAAACTAGTAAAAGGCCAATTTTGGATTGATGTGAAGAAATTCTTTTTCTCATGAATACCAACATATTTCAGGAATAATCCTCTGTAAAAAGAAGGAGATGGGAGAAAAACCCTCGATAAATTAAAAAAAAACTGTTGGATGCTGTGGCCGGCACACATTAAGAGCTTTCTGGGCAGATGAATTAAGTTTTGTTCAATAGTCATCTTTATTTGTTAACATCTTGTGAACTGCCACTATGTTCAGCAATGTGGTATGCTAATTGGCATGTTAAACAAAAAACAGGGGGCAAAATGTTTCCAGGTGCTTTGTGGGTACACATGTTTCAATAGATTGATCAGTTTACTTTTATAATTCTAAATTGTTTTCCAAAAGTATTAAATGCTCATTCAAGTACTGCTATCAGTTTTTGAAAAATGAGTTATAAATGTTATGGATCTTCAACAAAACCAGAAAAAAATGATGACTCGAATTTTATTCAGACAATGATATCAATAGATGCTAATTACAGATTGCTCAAATCCCTTTTGGATCCCTGTTTGGTGGTAAAGCAGGCCAGGCTGGTTCGGTAGAAGGCCCTAAACGAGAATAGGCTCCAGTGCCACTAGTAATGGCTTGATATGCAGAATCATCCTCCTCATTCCCTGACAGGACTGCATTTCGTAAGTTGGGCATTTCTGCAAAAGGCAGGTAAGCTTCACCTGAAACCATGTTAATAATAAAAATGTTAGGAATCACGAACGTTTTGGATGTAATGTTTGGGTGGGAAGTCTCAGATTCTGGCAGTGTAAACAGGAAATCTGTGTGCCTCCTGACCCAGTGTTTCTAATCACTTATTTTCACAGTTAAAAACTGGTAGACTTTTGGTATTTCCAACTTGCACTGCCAATGGACGAGGTCCCTGTTGACAGCATGGACTGCAAAATTATAGCTCCTGTATCATTAAAACAAGCTGTTACACTGATGATATCATCACATTTCTACTTATTCCCAGACCTTCCCCATTGCATAGAAGATTGTGTAATGATAAAGCCTCAACATTTACAGTGTCCTCAGAACGAGTTTTGGGATCTGTGTCAATAGGGCAAGCAGCAGTGTAGAAACACAAGCAATCTGAACAATACCATTTCACAATTAATGAATCAAAACAAAGCTTTACAGTGGATGCCACATCCAGTCATGAAGGGCGGTGAACAATAAAAAAAAGAGAGCACAACACACCATGAGCATTCCCATCATAATCCATGAAGCTCTGCAACTGAGTGTAAAGGTCAAGGCTGAAATCTACACTGAGTAATGGAACAAGTCATTGACAGTGCTGTCAACCTTCTCATCCATAATCTGCTCTTTGTTCAGATACAGTTTTCAAAAGGAAAGGTGTAAGTAAAGTGAATGTTGGTTCTCTTGAGAATGAAAATGGGAAACTGATAATAGATAAAAAGGAAATGGTAGGTGAAATTTTGCTTCTGTGTTCACGATAGAGGATGCAAACAAAACATTCTCATAATAACAGAAGATCAGGGGGTGGAAGGGAGAGAGGAACCTGGTGAAACTACAATCATGAGTCAAGAGGCACTAAGTAAACTGATGGAACTGTAAACTGATCAGTCTGAGTTCAGATGGATTTTACCATAGGATCTGGCAGGAACAGCCCCCTTTCCTGGAGTGCCAGCAGCAGCGGCTCCTTTGGTGGTCCCAGGGGGCAGCAATGGCAGCAACTTAAGGCAGAACGAGATGCCGGCTGCTTCATCGTGGTGGGCCCAGCATCAGATTACAACCCAGTCTGGGAGCGGCAGCTTCAGCGATGTTTGTATTGTCGAGGTCATCCCCAGCCTGGACTCATGGCCATGATGACGTCAGTGCAGGTAAGATGGCACCAAAGGATAGTGATAGGATTCCAATGGTGGCGGTGGTACAGCTTCAGGCCATGGCTGGGCCCTGGTACCTGATTGTGGAGGCAGCGTGCAGGGACTTGGGGCATCTGAGCATTTATAACTGAAGGATGAGCCTTCTGACCTTGTTTATCTTGTGGTGACAACTCATGGCAGAAACGGGGGAGTGATGTGGACATTTTCTTTACTTTTGGCTGTTTCTTTTATTTCTGTTTCTGTTTTTAAGACTGTCTTTTGTGTACAAGGATGATGCTGGAGAATGGCAACTTTGGACACCTTGCACCCGAGTACATGTGACAATAAAATCTAAACATACGTCTAAAAGAGGTTGCTGATGAGATGTAGATTTGGTGCTGTTAACTTTCCAAAATTCCCTAGATTCAGGAAAGGTTCCATCAGATTGGAACATATCAAACAAAACTCTCCTGTTCTAGAAAGGGGAGTCAGTAATGAGAAACTATTGGCCGATTAGCCTGACATTAGTGGGTGGCACGGTGGCACAGTGGTTAGCACTGCTGCCTCACAGCGCCTGAAGACCCGGGTTCAATTCCCGACTCAGGCGACTGACTGTGTGGAGTTTGCACATTCTCCCCGTGTCTGCGTGGGTTTCCTCCGGGTGCTCCGGTTTCCTCCCACAGTCCAAAGATGTGTGGGTCAGGTGAATTGGCCATGCTAAATTGCCCGTAGGGTTAGGTAAGGGGTAAATATATGGGTATGGGTGGGTTGCGCTTCGGCGGGTCGGTGTGGACTTGTTGGGCCGAAGGGCCTGTTTCCACACTGTAAGTAATCTAATCTATTTATCTGTCATGAAGAAAGTGTCAGAATCAATCTTAAAAAGAACATTTAGAAAATATAAAAGGTAATCAGCAACAGTCAGCATGGTTTTATCAAAGGGAGATCATGATTAACCAGTGGTGGATACAGCTTCGTTTACAACATTTAAAATATATTTGGACAGGTACACGAATAGGAAAAGTTTAGAGGGAAATGGATTCTGGATTAGTAGTGCTGGAAGAGCACAGCAGTTCAGGCAGCATCCAACGAGCAGCGAAATTGATGTTTCGGGCAAAAGCCCTTCATCAGGAATAAAGGCAGTGAGCTGGAAGCATGGAGAGATAAGCTAGAGGGGGGTGGGGTGGGGAGAGAGTAGCATAGAGTACAATGGGTGAGTGGGGAAGAAGAGGAAGGTGATAGGTCAGGGAGGAGAGGGTGGAGTGGATAGGTGGAAAAGAAGATAGGCAGGTTGGACCAGTCCAGACAAGTCATGGTGACAGTGCTGAGCTGGAAGTTTGAAACTAGGATGAGGTGGGGGAAGGGGAAATGAGGAAGCTGTTGAAGACCACATTGATGCCCTGGGGTTGAAGTGTTCTGAGGCGGAAGATGAGGCGTTCTTCCTCCAGGCGTCTGGTGGTGAGGGAGTGGCAGTGAAGGAGGCCCAGGACCTCCATGTCCTCGGCAGAGTGGGAGGGGGAGTTGAAATGTTGGGCCACGGGGCGGTGTGGTTGATTGGTGCGGGTATCTCGGAGATGTTCCCTAAAGCGCTCTGCTAGGAGGTGCCCAGTCTCCCCACTGTAGAGGAGACCGCATCAGGAGCAACGGATACAATAAACGATATTAGTGGATGTGCAGGTAAAACTTTGATGGATGTGGAAGGCTCCTTTAGGGCCTTGGATAGAGGTAAGGGAGGAGGTATGGGCACAGGTTTTATAGTTCCTGCGGTGGCAGGGGAAAGTGCCAGGATGGGAGGGTGGGTCGTAGGGGGGCATGGACCTGACCAGGTAGTCACAGAGGGAACGGTCCAAATGCAGGCAAACTCAACTAGTTTAGTTTGGGAAACATGGTCGGTACGGATGAGTTGGATCAAGGGTCTGTTTCCATGCTGTATAATTCTGTGGCTTTATTCATTAGAGTTCTTCGAAGAAGTAACATGTGCTGTGGCTAAAAGAAGCAAGTAGACAGACAGACTATGGCAGAGTATGCATAAACTGGTCTTTATCTGATTGGCAGGATGGACAATAAGACTCCTACAGGGTCCTGTGCTAGCTCAACCTTTTACAATTTACAATGTTCATTTGACAGAGGGAGGGAAAGCATGGTTTGCAAAACTTGCAGACAACCCCAAGGTTGGGTAGCAAAGTATGTTATGAAGACAACATAAATAAGTTGCAGTTGGCCATTGATAGCTTAAGTGAGTGGGGAAAAATTTGGCACACGGAGTATAACATTGGAAAATTGTTGGAAAATATAAAGTTGTTCACTTTAGCAGGAAAAGTAAAAATGCGGAATATTACTTAAATGGAGTAGAAAGTCTGGTGCTGGAAAAGCACAGGCCAGGCAGCATCTGAGGAGCAGGAGAATCGATGTTTCGAGCACAAGCCCTTCATCAGGAATGAGGGTTGTGGGCTGGGGGAGCTAAGAGATAAATGGGAGGGGAGTGGGGTTGGGGGAAAGGTAGTTGAGAAAGCGATAGGTAGATGAATGTGATAGATTGGAGGGGTAGGTGGAGCAGATAGATGGGAAAGATGATGGACAGGTCAGGGAGGCGGTGCCGCGTTGGAGGATTGGGAATGGAGTAATGTGGGGGGGGGGGGGGGGGGGAAATGAGGAAACTGTTGAAATCCACTTTTATCCTGTGTGGTTTCAGGGTCCCAGGGCGGAATATGAGGCGTTCGTCCTCCAGGTGTCGGGTGGTAATGGTTTGGTGGTGGAGGACCTGCATGTCCTTGACACAGTGGGAGGGGGAGTTGAAGTGTTCAGCTATGGGGTTGGTGGGTACAGGTGTCCCAGAGATGTTCTCTGAAACAATCTGAGAAGGTGTCATATCTCCCTAATGTAGAGGAGACCACATCAGGTGCAACGGATACAGTAGATGACATTGGTAGAGGTGCAGGTAAATTTCTGTCAGATGTGGAAGGATCCTTTGGGGCTTTGGTCAGAAATATATTTCCCCCCCCACAACCCTATCAGCATTCCGGAGAAACCATTCCTTCCACAAATCCTTGTCTGGTCCATGCCTCCCACAAGCCCACACCCCATTCCTGGCTCCTTTCTCTGCCACTGCAGGAAGTGCAAAACCTGTGCCCACACCACTCCCCATCACCTCTCGTGCTGAGCTCCGTTTGGAGGTGACGGAAGTGGCGGAGGTTGGTGGGGTGGAAGGTGAGGACAGGGGGTCTTCTGTCGTTGTTGCGTTGGGAGGGGTGGTGTTCAAGAGCGGAGGTGCAGGATATGGAGGAGATGCGCTGTAGGGCATCGCCAACCATATGGGAAAGGAAGTTGCAATCTTGGAAGAAGGAGGCCATCTGGGATCTTCTAAGGTGGAATTGGTCATCCTGGGAACAGATGCAGCGGAGGGGAGAAATTGGGAATAAGGAATGGTGTTTTTACAGGAGGTAGGGTGGGAGAAGGTGTAGTCTAGTTAGCTGTGGGAGTCAGTGGGCTTGTAGTAGATGTCTGTGGTTAGTCCGTCACCGGAGATGGTGATGGAGAGGTCCAGGAAGTGGAGAGAGGTGTCTAAGATAATCCAGGTGAATATGAGGTCAGGGTGGAAGGTATTTGTAAAGGTGATGAATTGTCCAACCTCCTCATGGGAGCATGAGGTAGTGCTGATCCAATCATCGATATAGTGGAGGAAGAGGTGGGGGACTGGTGCCGATTTAACTCCGGAAGATAGACTGTTCCATGTACCCGACCAAGAGGCAGGCAACTGGCGACCAACTAACCATGGACATCTATTACAAACCCACCAACTCCCACAGCCACCTAGACTATACCTCCTCCCACCCTCCTTCTGTAAAAACACCATCCCTTATTCACAATTCCTCCACCTCCGCCGCATCTGTTCCCAGGATGATCAATTCCACCTTGGAAAATCTCAGCTGGCCTCCTTCTTCCAAGATCGCAACTTTCTTTCTCACGTGGTTGATGATGCCCTAACGCCCTTGAACCACAACTATCCCAATGCAACAACGGCAGAATCCCCCTGGTCTTCAACCTCCACCCCATCAAACTCCGCATACGTCGCAACATACTCCATCACCTCTGCCATCTCCAAACGGACCCCATCACCACAGATATATTTCCCTCCCTACCCATATCAGCGTTCCTGAGAAACCATTCCCTCCACAACTCCCTCATCTAGTCCATGCTCCCCACAAGCCCACAACCCTACTCCTGGCACCTTCCACTGCCAACGCAACACCTGCACCCACACCACTCCCCTCACCTCTGTCCAAGGTCCCAAAGGATCCTTCCAAATCTGACAGAAATTTACCTCTACCAATGTCATCTACTGTATCCGTTGCACCCAATATAGTCTCCTCTACATTGGGAGACAGGATGCCTTCTTGCAGATTGTTTCAGAGGAGATCTCTGGGACACCTGCACCCACCCAACCCCATTGCCCCATGGCTAAACACTTCAACTTTCCCTCTCACTCCCTCAAGGACATGCAGATCCTGGGCCTCCTCCATCACCAAACCATTGCCACCCGATGCCTAGAGGAAGAACACTTCATATTCTGCCATGGGACCCTGAAACTACATAGGATAAGTGTGGATTTCAACAATCTCCTCACTGCCCCTCCCACCACATTATCCCAGACCCAAACCTCCAACTCGGCACAGCCCTCCTGACCTTTCCCATCTATCCACCCCACCACCACCTCTGACCTATCACCTTTTCCCTCACCTTCATCCACCTATCGCTTTCTCAGCTACCTTTCCCCCCAATCACCCAACCCAGCCCCCTCCCATTTATCTCTCAGTGCCCCCAGCCGACAGCCTAATTTCTGATGAAGGGCTTGTGTCTGAAACGTGAATTCTCCTACTCCATGGATGCTGCCTGACCTGCTATGCTTTTTCAGCACCACCTTCTTGACTCTAAAATCCAGCATCTGCAGTCTTCACTTTCTCCTGATTACTTAAATGGAGAATGGGTACAGAGAGATTTAGGTGTTCTACTGCATAAGTCACAAAAGGCTAGTAAGCAGGTACAACATGCTATCAAGAAGGGATGTCATCCTTTATTATGAGAAGAATTGAACACAAAAATAAGGATTTGATCTTAGGTAAAGCCTTGGTGAGACCATGTTTTGAATACTGAGTGCAGTATCTCCTTCTTGCAAATTGTTTCAGAGGAGATCTCTGGGAGACCTGCACCCACCCAACCCAATTATCTCCTAATTTAAAGAATAATGTAAGCATATTTTATGCGGTTCAGAGAAGGATTTCTAGATTGATTCCTGGAATGAATGGGCTTTTGAATGAGGAAAGGTTGGACAGGATTGACCTGTTTCCACTAGAATTTAGAATAGTGAGGGGCAATTTGATTTAAATGTGTTAGATCATGGATGGTCTTGACATGATGGAGGTGGAAAGGACTTTTCCTCTTGTGAGTGAATCTAGAACTAGTGAACTCTGTTTTAAACGAGTGGAAAGATGGGGGTGTGGGGAGAGTAAACAATAGTTCGAGATAGAGCTTAGAGAGAGAACAGCATCAGAGAGACCAAGGGATAGATAATGGTGAGTTCGGGGAAAAGAAAAGCTACTAGTGGTGACCTTTAGTGGGTGAAAATGATTTGGCTGTTATGAAAGCATGCTATGTGGCAAGAAATGTTACACGCAAAATGCTGGCTTCTCCACCCCTTATGCTCCTTGGCTTGTTGTGTTCTTCCAGCCTCATGTTTATCTTTCTTGGATTCCAGCATCTGTGGTTATTTTGTCTCTAATAATGTAACAGTAACA